>NC_056740.1:290026310-290326310 GCF_019279795.1 Protopterus annectens
GCAACAGAAAAATAACACAGGCAATAGCAAATATATATTATATTTAATAATACTCATTATGATCATTCCTCAGTAAAAAAAAAATACTGTGGAACTCGAGCCACTGTCTATCTTTTCCATTGCATACCTCATTGTATTTACACAGTATGCTACACAGACACACACACACACACACACACACACACACACACACACACACACACACACACACACACACACACACAGTTGGGTCATAGATATAATTTCTGCTGTCATTATCAACCAAGATGCTGACCACCACACAATGCCACTATGCGTGATTGTGCTTCCTAAGGCAACTAACACTATTTTTAAAATGTTTATACATTTGACCATTTTTGCCACTCATCGTGCAAATGTTAAAGACAAAAAAAATAAAGTTAAACACATGTTAAACAATTATAACATGTTAAACAACTATACAGATCTGGATATGAACTATCAGAGTAATGAAAATGAAATTACAAAACACATTTGAATGTGTTATCTCTCTTTGCCACAGACATAACTTTGAATAATCCAAAACAGCGCACTCCATCAACCAAAAACACTAGTGAAAAAAGTCAAATATGCTGTGCGTACAAATTCCTCAGGAGCTGCTTGTATAAAAACACACTTTATTCCAAATGAACATTAAAAACTGGTTAAGCGCTTTCATCCATAAATCAATGGACTTCATCAGAACATAAGCTTAATGCGTTTGAATCCTTAAATATCTGCTTTTTGTCGCCAACAATTACTATTTCATTTAAAGGTACACTTACTCAAAACATGAACACAGATAAATATTGATACTAAACTACATAAACCAAATTCCCTCATTCATAAACACTATATATTATTACTAAATGTGGTGATGTTGTTTAGAAAACATAAAACAACATAAATTACAATAACTTCCATTTAAAATTAATACATAAAATACCTATAGCGTGACCCAATTATATCATTAAATACACTTGTCATAATCCCTCTGAAATCATTTTAAAAATCATTAACTATAAATATAATTATAAAAGTATTTTGTAAAAAAATTAATTAAGTCTTCAGTTGTAATATAGGCTTAATAGTTATATAATCATTTTAGCCCGGCTCATTAGATGCATCAATTAATAACTGCCATTTCATCTCTTTCTGCCCTAAAATTGCTTTGCAATCACCTCCACATGCTCCCATTATAAGTTGTTCCACTATGGCAAATTTAAATGTGTGTAAATCTCCGTACTTCTTTATGTGCCTGTATAAGGCATTACTTTTTTCTTTCCGCCTAATACAATAAAGGTGATCATAGATTCTTTTTTTAAAACATCTCTGTTTTCCCTATGTAAAAGCTGGAACATAACATGCACTTGGCCAAATGTATAATATTCTTGGAGTTGCAGTTACCATGTTGAAAGGTAATTTTGGTTTTGGTGATATCTAACGTAACACCCTCAACCTCCCAAATTGAATCACACTGACTACAACTCCCACGTCTTGTGCATTTGTTCTGCTTCGTCATGTTCCAACTAATACTACCTCTTTCAAACAGAGATTTCAAACTACTGCCCATCTTGTAAATAAATACCAGATGGCCCCCAACTATGTCACTAATTCCCTTATCAACCTTAAAGACATTCCAGTTCTTACTAAGAATCTGTTTAATATCACAGGCTTGAGAATTGTATTCCAAGATACATGGCCTCTTATATTGAACTTCATTGTGATGAATCTCCCTATTGCTCTTAAATTCAGTCCCTAAAATGGGCGGGTATTTTTTATCCCATTCACCTATAACATAACTACTAACTTCCTTCAGCATATACATGGGATAACCCCTAGACCTAACTATGGATGTAATAAAATCTATCTCATCTTTCATTTCACTATAACTGGATGTCATTCTTACCACCCTAATACATTGTCCTTAAAAATGTTTTTCAACATTTTTCTAGGGTGATTACTTGTAAATTCCAAATAACTGTTGGAGAAGGTATTTTTTCTCTATATGCATGAAGTAAATCTGCTTGGAGTACTAGAACTATAAGTGTCAAAATATGCTATACCATCCAAACTCCATGAATGGGTGAATTTTAAAAAACTACTAGTACCATTCAAATATACAATAAACTCATCAATCATATGACTTGGACCGTCCCATAAGATAAAAATATCATCAAAGAATCTTGTATAATGTCTAATGTACTTGAAATAATTACACCTAAGTAGATGAGAAGTTTCCCAATCCACCATAACCAGGTTGGCATAAATGGGGGCACAGCCAGCCCCCATTGCCACCCCCTGGTTTGTCGATAATGTTCTCTTTCAAAAAAGATGTAATTATAATCAAGTACCATAAGCATGAGTTCCATTATCAGACTAATCTGATCCCAACTCAAGTCTGAATACTGTCTGATACTATTACAAAATACTTCCACTCCACTTACTTTAGGGATACAAGAAAATAAATGTATTACATAAACAGTGATGTATATCAATCCTTCCCTCCACACCCCTGGTGTAAGATTACTTAAAAATACCCAAGAGTCCTTTACTAAGTGTGGGATTTTAGCATATATATGCTTTAACCATTTGTCAATGGCAGTACCCAAAGGAAAGGTTTTGGAATGACTGACAGAGACAATAGGACGGAGTGGTGGATCTGCAATACTTTTGTGAACCTTGGGGGTGCCAACTATTGTAGCCATTAAAGGATGTTCAACCTTAAGATAATTATATGAAAAAAACAGCCCAACACCAACAAGGTATCTTTGCTTAATGTATGTAGCAGAAAAACAACTAAACAATAATAATAAAAAGCAAAGACAAGGCTCCAGCTTCTTTTCAAAGGCAGACTGCTTTAACGGCACACACAAGTGCTTTCACAGTTAGCTTCTTCAGGTGTATGGCTACTATCATTAACACACCCTTTTTATACTAAAAACATTCAGCTTAAATTTTCTTAAAAACATATTACATTTAATTTTCTATATTTATACTAACTGTTACTTATCAATGCAATAAATAGATGCATTCATATATAAAAATTTGTAGTAAAAATATATAACATTTTTTTTGATACTATATAAAGTTAACATAAGTAAGTAACATAGTTATCTACGCAAGGGTCTATTTTTAGAACAGGTCTTAATGGAATAAAGTCATTAAGGCCATGTCCTACATTGGCCCTGAGCCTCACTATCCATTCTACCTCCATCTCTTCTGTCTTACTTCTAATATCCCCCCTTCTCTTATTCTCATAAAATGTCCCCAGTACTCTAAATTTAAAATTATGTTGCATATTGGTTTCTTTTATATGTTTAGCCAGAGCATTAAAGTTACTTTGCTTTCTAATATGATAAATATGTTCTCTTATTCTGTCCTTTAGAGGTCTATCAGTTTTTCCCACATGGAATTTATTACATATTTGACAGTTAGCTAAATAAACTACATGTTTTGTATTACAATCAGCCTTTGTCCTTAAATAAAATACTTTGCCTGTATCTGGATGCTTGTATCCTGTCTCTGTAGTAATATAGCTGCACCAAGTACATTTATTACATGGTCTTTTATTTCTCTAGGTATACAGAGTCTTCTCTTTAAGGACAATTTATTTTTAAATGTGAATTGTGGAAGGGAACTCAATTTTTTTTTATTTGTTCATCTGTGGTTAAGATGTTCCAGTACTTATTTACAATGTGTGTGTATTCCCTAATATTTCTAGAATAACTAAAACATATTCTTAAATTATTCCTACTCTGATTCTTAATTCCATCTGTCATATTCAATAAGGGTTCTGAAAAATAAGGCTTAGCCCTATTATTTCTTAATTTTTCTATCTCCCTTGCACTCCTTTTTATTGTGCATTCATTATATCCTCTCTCCATTAATTCATTACTAGTAACATGTACCTGATGCTCAAAGTCTTCCTCTTTCACATTCAACCTAGAGGCTCTGTAAAATTGATTTTGTACAACATTTTTAAAAATAAAATTAGGATGCATACTATCCTTACTTAGTAGCTTATTAACATAACAATCCTTCCTATACATTTTAGTACTTAAAATATAGTTTTCATCTTTGGTGACTGTAATGTCTAAAAAGTTAACTTCTTTCTGGGATCATACTTCAGTAAATTTAAGGAAATGTGTACAACTGTTCAAATATGCTATAAACTCATTCAATTGTTCTATAGTACCATTCCACAAAAAGAAAAGGTCGTCCACAAATCTGCGGAAAAATACATTTTTTTCTTTAAAAGGGCCTCTTTCTATGCATTCATTTCCCATACTGACACAACAATGTTCGCATAGGTATTGGTGAATGATCTACCTATCGCTGCACCATTAATTTGCCAGTAAATACTTTCTACAAACATGAAAATATTGTTTTCTAAAACCAAATATAATAAGGCTTGTATTAATTCAACTTCATTTCTCCCAAAGATTACTGATTCCACCATCATTTTTGTGACATTGTTAACTCCTACATCATTAGGAATTACCGTAAATAATGATATTACATCTAATGTCACTAATAAACATTTCCCTATTTCTTGCCTTTCTTTAACATATATGGAATATAAATCCCTTATAAAATGTTCTGTATCCTTTAAAATGTAGCTAGACATTTTTAAAAGGGGGTTCAGTTTCTTCTCTAAATAAATTGATAAGGGCTCAGTACACCAATTTCTACCCGCTACAATAGGTCTCATGGGGGGGGGTCAATTTTATTTTTATGCAATTTGGGTTGACCTTGTATGTTAGAAATGGTTGGATTAGTCATCTCAAAATATTTAAAAAGACCCTCTGCCATAAGACCTTGAACTTTAAGTTCCTTTAGCTTACTACTAACTTTATTCACCATTTGCTTAACTTGTGTGCTTCTAATCGGCTCATAGAACTGTAAATCATTTAACATGCCATACATTTTATCTTCATATGCAGGTCTATCTAATACCACAATCTGGCCTCCCTTATCTGCTGGTCTTATTATAACATGTGGGTTATGCTGTAAATCTAACATAGCTTTGAATTCATTCCTTGTTAAATTGTGCCATTTATATTTATTGGGCAGGATTCACGAAACCTCCATGTAAGAGTTAGCAAGAGTTAGCTGCAGTTAAATGGTGTGATGTCAGCATGCCATGCATATTCATGAGGGCATGCTGAATCACACCCTAGGCTAACACAGTCCGTGTAGGAAAGTAGGGGGTGTGTCCGCACGGCGAGTCCTGCAAAGGGACACGCCCCCAGAAGAGTCACAGTCCTGAAAGGAAACTCCCACGAGCGAGTCCGCGAAAATGTCAAGAAACACAACACCACACATGCCCCCACAGACTATAAACCCAACTATAATGTAAAGAGTTAAAATTAACAGTTTAATTTTTTTTTTATAATTTCAAAAATGTTTACCCGTAATTGCGCTCGTTTGCGCGGGTGTGCCTTCGCTCAGCCACAGTTAGCAGTCATTGAAAAAGCATATAAGATCTAAATATGCAAATTAAGCCAAGTAGCAATAGCGTAGCAGTAGAGATGTCGGCCAAAGAGCAGGTAGTCACGGTTCGAGTCCCAACAACATACATTTTTTATTTTTAGTAAAATAAGCACAAAATAATCCCCTGACATATATGTACATATATATAACTATAATTTAAGTAAAATGTAATGAAATGGGCCATGTATTTTTGAAGAAATCTGATACAATAAAAAAAAAAAATGTATAAGTGCCCATAGCTGAGCAGCGCTCTACCAAGCTGAGTATGACTGCCTGCAGGTGAGCAGTGGTTTAACAGGTGTAATATGAGTGCCCAGAGTTGAATAGCGCTTTAACACGCTGAAACTGTGTGCCTGTAGCTGAGCAACTCCTCACACACCGTAATATGCGTGCTCATAGGCAAATGACGCGTAAATCAGCGTGACCCGTTTGCGCGGAGCTGCGCAACGCGCCAACCAGCTTACCGGCAGGCAATGTAGGGCAGGCTGTATCAAAGCCGCCTTTACACAGACACACCTCCTAGCCTGTCTAGACAGTAGTAAAATAAAAAAAAGCAATGCCCAGGCTCGAACACAGGATACTGTGCATCATAGTCAAAGTACTGAACCACTAAGCCATGACAGTCATACTAAGAAATGCAGTATTAGCATATATATAGGGATGAATGGAAATAGAAGCATGACAAAGCAGGTTTTTTTCAAGCTGATACATTTCCAAAATGACCAATCGCAGATAAGTGCGGGAAAAACGGCATATATAAGTCCCATAGGCGGGAATACACAGCATAACTGATTGTGGAACGTATTTGCAGTCAGGATGGCAGGTGTAGGAGAGGGCAGTCACTTCCGAGCACAGAGGTGGGGTGTTGAGGAGTCCAAATATATGGTATGGCTCCTAGTCCACGATCATGAGGCTCAACTCATACAGGGCCAGGTTTTGTGGGATGCGTACAAGGCAGAGGCATGGAACCGGTTGGCACATGATCTCACCAGTGCCACAGGCATACAAAGGACTAGTGAACAGGTCCTTCACCACCATGCGGACCTGAAGAGACAAAAGCAGGACCAACTGAACCGTTGGATCCAGGAGGCCCGGCAAATGCCCAACACCCCACTACTGAGTAAGTAACCATGTAATTACGTATGTAAGAAATTATCCTAGCTGATATTATGGAGATGTATGTTCCAATATTACTTCATTTATATTACAGCTGCAGGTGTGCGTTCCACGAATCGGTGAGCCTATGGTGATAGGCTGGTGCAGTTGTGCCACCAGGCAGGTTAGTAATTATTTTTCTGTAATTGTTATACAATATAAGTGAGACAGCTTGTAAAAGAGTTCAGTGTAGTTACATATTAATAAAGTTCAAGTAACACTAGAAGAAAGATTCTGCTAGTACTGTATGATTAGATAAGTGATGCAGCCTGTAATCCAGAAATAAAACTTAAACAAGTCTGAAATAGAGATTTTCCACCTGTATTGTAATATTAGATAACCTGCTGCAGCCTGAACATTAGAGGTAAACAAGCTAAAGACAATAGATGTGCCAAATACATCCCCTTTTAAAATCTGCCATCTGAAACAAGTGAGTCTGTTGGAAAGGATTGTGGTAACCAAGTAAGACATGTTAATAACGCCTAGAATTAAGTACCATCTTGAATTGTAAAAATAAAACAAGTGAGAGTGTGAGAAAGAGGTATGAATCGACCAAGAAAGCTGTAATAACTCTTGAATAAAGTATACTGCAGTCAGTACATAATGAAATGAATGAGACAGCCACAACCAAACAGTGAAATGTTTGTAATAAAGTACTGAAGCTGGAATGTGTCTGTCCCACAATATGAATATGTTGCTGTACCCTTGCAATATGGAGATAGTATGGTTGTATGAAATAATGAACATCCACAATTGTCTAGAGCCATATAAATCAAATGTAGCAGGATGCTGTACCTGAACACAGCCAGATATGAACGTGTATGAATAAAAATGCAATGTATATTAATGTAGCAGTAACATTCCCATCACCAGCATTCCTAAGGTTACATATAGGAAACTGTACTAAGACCTGTAGGGTATATATATCTGCATCTACTAGAAATGTACAGCATATGTATAGGTAGTTGAAGTTGTTAATGAAATATTTCTTCACCCTACCCTATATTCACAAATAATGCCATTCCACACCAAACTGGGTATGTGTAGTCACAATTAATTCCTATGGACATTTGTCCTGTTGGTTCATACATATTTGCATGTACATTAATGCATGTGCCCTATTCACATATCCAAACCTGATGGCCTGTTGCCATCAATCAACCCTGCATGCTGTTGGATTGTGTACTGTTGTTCAGAATATGCATGTGTTATGCTTGCTGTTCAATGTTTGGAATACATGGGTGTTTGGTTAATGGGAATACTGATGCATGCTGTTACAACTAATTTTGAATGGTATTGTTTGTTACTAACCCGAAATGTCATAAAATATTGCTAAACATAGGACAACAGGGAAGGTGGGTACCAGCAGACCCACCTCTCCCACCTCAGCTGGTGTGTGCACCTGGCACTAGTGCCCAGGCCGGAACCTCTTCCGGTGGCCCTGTGCCACCCTCGGGTGGAAGCGCTGCAGGGGATGGGGCTTGACCCCCCTTCTGCAAGCGTGGCTGGAGGAGAAAGTCCACTTACCCTCCAAAGTGTCCGGTCTGTGGTGCGTAGCGAGATCAGGCATTCTGTGCTTGAACCCCTATGCCAGCTTGAGGCACGGGTGGTGCAACTCATGGGTGTGCCTGCCCATCCTACACAGCCCCCAGCACAGCCCCGTTGTGGGCAGTGAAGGTGCAGTGGCAACTGCCCATGAGTGGGGATCTCAGTTTCACTGTTGCCATCTGTGGGCTCATGGGCTCGCGATATCCAAACATCCGTCCCCGTCAATTGTGTTCACCCCCCACATGTGTCATACTCCACCCCTGTATGCGTCTTGTTTGTCTTGTCTGTTAACCTCCCCAACCTACCTCCCCAAATACACTTACTTCCTGTACCTCACATTCCACTCTCACCTGAAAAAAAAAAAAAAGGGCACTCTGTTCCCGCAAAAAAATTATGCCCCATACATAGCTGCCCATTTTGCAGACATGTCTGCTGGACATGTGAACTGGTAATTACAATTAGCTGTACAACATATTTTGTTGTCCTCACCCCTCTCTCAGGGGTGGAAGGTTTCAAATTTCACACCAAATTACACACATATGCTCAGCTGTTGCTGATAAAGAAATGGGCAGCTATGGGCCTTTCCTACATCCTTCCTTCAAATCCTGAGCTTGTTTTCCTACTGTCCTACCCTCTTTGTGCCCCTGTTTTCACCACTTTCCTATCTCCCCTTTTCTTTTCTTTTAAAGAAATTAGCGCAGGTGTGCGCGAGAGTAAGCACTTTTAAGCAGTTGTAAGCGGGTGTGCGCTTGTGTGCGCTTAGCTAAGCGTGTGTGCGCGAAGCTAAGTGACAGCGTGCATGCGTGAGCATCACGCAAAACAGTGCTAATCCGCTTACAACTGCTTAAAAGTGTCTTAATCACTCTGAATGACAAGGCCTGTAGTCTGCTCAGCAGCAAAATAAAATTCCTCTGTCAGTCTCGAACACCGGACCTTGGAAACACTAGTCTGCATGACTTACTACTAAGCCATGACTGATATGCAAGAACTTTGTGCTGAAAGCAATATATCATGAAATAGTAGGACTGAATGTAAAGGGAATATAGGGAGGCTATTACACAAAGCTTTTCTTGTATCTTTACTGGCAATTCTTGTGGATTTGCATTACATTAGTGTGAGAAGAGAAGCAGCCATGCTAGTAGGTAGCTAGTAGGTAATAATGTGACAGTAGCACCTTGCAAACCACACACACTATCAGAGCACAATAAACACTGCCATATTTTAATAGGTAAGTGGCCAGACCTCGCAACTGTGACTGATTTACAGGGATGTTCCTGATTTACAAACAAATGTTAACTGTGCCCCACTGACTCCCTGTGAAATGTACTAACAGTAGGCAGAAAGGTGTGGAATCCCACGTAATGGTAACTGTCAATTACTTAAAGTATGCACTACTTGCATGTCAGAAATGGTGTAGTAATACATATGCTCAAAGTACCCCACAGTCACAACTGCAGAATATCTGAGATATATCAAGGGTGTATCCCACTGACATGTACCATTCCCTGAAGCTGTTAAAAGATACACCTGAGAGTATCTGAGGCCTGCAAGTGTCACAAACTCACAGGCATATCATTCTGTCTGCTGTCACACAGTCTGTGAATAGCTGTAGAATTGCTGCCACAAGCACACCATCATGTAGGAGTACAACCCAGAAATATCAAAGGATGTAGCTAACTAATAAAATAAGGACAGTATAGCAGTTTACAAGCGCTGCATGTGCCTGATATCCATAACTGTTAGTACAAAGTACAAGGCCCCACTGCTGCTCAGCAGCAAAATAAAATACCTTTGTAGGTGTCAAGCCCCACACCTTGGCCTGACCACACTGCATGCAGTACCACCAAACCACACCAAACATATGAGGAATTGCTGCTGAAAGAAATATAGCAAGCATTACAAGGAGTGAATGTAAATGGAAAATAGGAAAGCCATAGCAACAAATTCCAGTAAAGACACCTAGCAGGCCTTCAAGGAGTGAATGTAAAGGCTAAATAGTGAAGCCATAGCAACAAATTGCAAGAGCCACTGCTGTATACCAGTTAATCCACAAGTCCCACAGGAAAGCACATACTCCCATTTAAACAGTATCAGTATTATTAGGTGTCAGTTAACATACACACTGAGAAGAATGAACTGGAAGAAGCAATAGTCAGGTTTCAGTACAACATGCATTTCAGTGCCTACAACACAGCCTTAAATATGAGAGACATACCAACCTTTACACTCACAGAAAAGTTTCCACAGCATACCAGCATGGTCCCCACCTTGAAAACTGAAAGGGCTATGCCTACCTAACCTAACTTTTTATAGCACTGTCCTGAAATCACAGTGAGAACTGCAATTACCACACAGCAGGCTGCATGCAATTAGTAAATGCTGGCTAACAATTGGTGCAGAGGCCATCACATGCACATGTGCAGATACCTACAAAAGCAGCCTGTACTCCCAGTCCACACATGCAATAGTTTCATTGCAATAACTGGAGGGAGAGACAGAGAGAGAGAGAGAGAGAGAGAGAGAGAGAGACAGAGACAGAGACAGAGACAGAGACAGAGAGAGAGACACCAAAATAAATAAATAAATAAATAAAAATAAAAGCCATCAAGCCAACCATCAGCAGGCCAGCCAGCAGCAAGCCATCCCAAACAGCAGTGAGAAACAAAGGTAATATAAACTACATAATCTAATAATCTACATACTGTGAACCCTTCATATGTGTTAGCAGTCTGTATCTATATATATATATATATATATGAAGATGTGCCTAAGGCAGGGGACATACTGCAACTGTTAGTGAAGGCTGGACATACATATGTATTTGAAAGTTGCTATGTGCACATATCAATGTAGGTTGTAGTACAACGTACAATGTAGGTTGTACAGTAATGGATGTTTAGCAGTATGTTAGTGTGTGTATTCGTACGTGTAAATAAAAAAAATATATATATGTATATGTATATTTATATATGTATATGTATATATATATATATATATATATATATATATATATATATGTATATAATATGCATATATGTGTACATAGATAGAGAGGGATGTATAAATAGACATATATAGATAGATAGATAGAATATGTATATACATATATATGTAATAGACACATACATATATAGATATATATAGATACATACACATATACAGACAGATATGAATGTCTAGAGATATGTATGTATATGAATCTCTCTCTATCTCTCTCTCTCGATATATATATATATATATATATATATATATATATATATATATATATATATATATATATATATATGAATATATAGATATATTGAGAGAGGCACATGTGTGCAGATGTATTGCAACAGCTGCCTGGTGACAAAGGCATGGACTGAACACCAGTGTGGATACTGGAGTACCATACCCCATTCCAAAACACTGTCACCACTAACCACCACATAGGTGGTTGCCTGCCTACTACTGGATGTGTCAGAAGGGAACATGGGAAACAAGTGTACAATAGCCTCCCCTGTGATATTCACAGTGGCACACTAGTCTTGTAATCCCTGTACATGGTACGTGTCAGCACAAATGGTGTGTCAGCTAGGGAAATGTAGGTCACTGTACCCCTCTACACCTCACAATGTCCTACATGGTATGTACCTCCCATGACAACTACAGAAAGGGAGAAGAACACAGTCATACCTAACAAACAGTGATAATGCCCTCAAACACATTACCTATGCAGAGTGACTGACAAAACCACAGATAGAGTGCCTTTCATACTACCTACACAGAGGTTACCACTGCTGGATATACATAGTTAAGTCACACCCATAACAGTTGTCCAACAACCATGGTAACAACTCACAATATCCCCAGCCTAAATGACCTATGTCTGTCATCCTTGGCTCCGCAGTAAAGAGCACATGGTGGAGGTACAGGTTCCTACCCACAAATAAGCCATACCCTGGAGTAAACCACCCAGCATTAAGAAGCAAGGCTCTTCATTAGTACATGTCAGACATACCCCTGTTGAATGTTATGCAGATAGGTAATATGCCATATGAGTCACCCTGTGTAACTGTTTGACAGGAGCAAGTACAATCACATTACATGTGTCCCAAGGGGCAGGGTAGCATAACAGTATGCTGCTGTAGGCCCAGGGCCAATAGCATAATACCTACCTATGACACAATGCACACACACATGTACTCATTGCAATACCAACTATGTGAGGTGGAATGAGTGTGCCACTGACTGTGTGCAAGGTCTGTAATGGTGTGATTGCTCAGCATGACTTTGTGTCTGTCATGGTAGTGTGTGTCCTTGGTGTGAGGCCAGAGAAAGATGTGTCAGGTATTGGGATACAAACATACTACATTGCCATATGTTGTGCTGTGGTTCCCTGTATATGACTGCGGTGTAGGTAGGGGTATGGCCGCAAAGACTAGGGTGCATTACCATTGAAATTTTAACTGTTCATTGCATGCATTGCATGGGATGACAATGTTCCCTATCCATTACCTTGATACATACCCCCAGTGTGAGGTTGTGCATTGGACCTCAAACAGTGTGCTGACTGCTGGTGTATACTAGTTTGTTGTATGGAGTGTGCCAGGCACTGTCACACAGTTGTTGGCTGAGCACTGATACGTGGTCATTTACATGTGTATCCCCCAATAGACAGACAGATGCTATATATGGCATTTCAGTGATATCACTACAGTAGACTATTATGTGTGCCATATTACTTGCTCACATATTTTTCTTTTCCTTCCAGGGCAATGGTGCACCAGCGCAACCCCTTGTACTCGGCTGCAGAGGATGTGGAGATAAACCAGAGCCTGGTGCAAGATTTTGCCACACTCTTTTCCCACACCAGCCAGAACCAGCAGGAGAGGGCTGCACTGTGGCAAGACCTTGTCCGTCGGGTAAATGACATAGGCATGCATAACCGGACATATGAGCAGGTACGCCATCACTGCAGTGATTTAATTAGAAATGTCCATCAGCGTGCGTCTGATATCCACAGGCAACAGCTTGCCACAGGTGGTGGGGCAGCTATACACCCCCCCCTCACCAGACTGGAGGAGCTCCTCCTAAGTGTTGTGGCTCCAGCCCAACAACAACAACATCCGCAGACTTGTGTAATGATGGAGGCTGGAGCCACCCAGCATGTGGACATGGAGCGTGCAGGTAACATGCCATATATATAGTTGACTGTTCCCTACACTGGTAGTTTATGCATGTGTGAGATGTGTACTGTATTTGTAGCTGTCATCCTGGAAATTATTGTGCAAGATTGATATTCTCAATATCAGCAGTAGACCTGTGAAAGCCAACTGTTGTACTACTGTACTGTATCATACTCACAGTATCAATGGCACAGTTGTGCCCACTGACAATAAATGTCTTATTTGTGCAGGTCCCTCTGGAGTAACAGCAAGGCAGCCAATCCATGCTGGTGAGTGTGTAATAACAATATTTTTAATACTAATGATAATAATAGTAATAATACCCTCAAACAGTATTGCTATGTGTTGGATTGCAGGTGTGTTTGTGTCTGTGTGTTTGTATCTCATGTACTGAGGAGTGTGCATGTGTGCATTTGTGCATGTGTGCATGTGTGCATGTGTGCATGTGCCCATGTGTGCATGTGCGCATGTGTGCATGTGTGCATGTGTGCATGTGCGCATGTGTGCATGTGCCCATGTGCACGTGTGCCCATGTGTGCATGGGTGCATGTGCGCATGTGTGCATGTGCCCATGTGCCCATGTGTGCATGTGCCCATGTGTGCATGTGCCCATGTGTGCATGTGTGCATGTGTGCATGTGTCCATGTGTGCATGTGTGCATGTGTGCATGTGTGCATGTGCCCATGTGTGCATGTGCACATGTGCGCATGTGCGCATGTGTGCATGTGTGCATGTGCACATGTGGCATGTGCACATGTGTGCATGTGCCCATGTGCGCATGTGTGCATGTGCCTGTGTGCATCTGTGGTAACATTGTGTACACATTGTAAACTGTGTTTCCTGTCTTCCTCTCACAGGTTCTGGTGTTGCTCTGGTGGTGTGCAGCAGGGAACCTGAAGCCACTGCTGGGGATAGTGATAATGATGATACATGTGTAATGGCACAGGGAGGTGTGACAGGGTCTGTTGTTGGTCAGCCAATCGATAGTACACAGCAGTCAACCCCATCAATGCGTACAGTCATCCTGCCAATACATCCATTGTCACCAATGTCCTTAGGTGAGGGACAGCATACAGTGGGCATTGACCAGGGTAATGTGGTATCAGTGGCACATGCATCCCCTCACAGCAGCCATGGCCAGAGTCCTGACATGGTACCACACAGGCAGATGTTCAGGTGTTCTCATGGGAGCATCCGTGGTCATACTGCCCCTGTCAGACGTGCCCACAGACTTCTTTCAACCTCAGCTATGTTCCAGGCTGTAATGCAGGCACAGGCACATATGGAACGGTACACCAGACAGGGTCTGAGGGAGCTTAGAGCACATCGCACTGCTATGAATGACACTATGCATGACATTGCGGCTGCCATCCGTAATTTCAACGAGGTCATTGATAGACATTGGGGGACACATTAGATCTGTTCCACAACTACATGTCCATGAGCCAGGGCAATGCAGGACGGTTGAGGAGTCGATGTGGACGTATGCCAGCAACATCAGCAGCTGGCAGTCATCGCGGACAACAACAAACCCGCAACTACTCCCATAGTGCCAGTACCAGCCCCAGCAATGCTGGGTCTGTGCTGTCATCAGACCACCCTAGGAGACCATGTGCACGTGGCTCTGGACAGTCCCAGCAGGGACATGTGTCCAGTCATCAACCAACTGCTTCTGATGACAGTACCCAGTCTGGCTTAGTACCTGATATTGTTCGTAGCACCCCTGCCAGGCACAGGTACCGTGTCCATGGCCAGAGACAGTGATCTGTATGACCTGGCAGGTGCAGTCTGTGGCTGTCCACAAACACCCGTATGTGGCAGCCATGAGGTGGAACTGTGTGCATGCATACACACATGCATAATGCTAACACCTAGGGCTAACACATACATCCACACACCGCATCAACATTGCCCCATCTTGTACTGTTGTCCCTCACTGACATACACACACATACATGTCGATTGGTTGTATCAGTGCCAGACTCAGGCATACCAAGTACACACCCTGTGCATATGATGAAACTGTGCCACCTCCTGCAATCTGTAACATTAATGCAGGAACAGGTTAACATGGTGCTGATGCACAGGGTGACTACATAGAAGTGTAGTAATATTATCATGTTGTTAACAGTACAGCGTAATGATATCATTGTGGGTATATCCCAGCATGCCTGATGCATTAACAGTATGATTGTCATTGTATTGTTTTGTACACCACTATTAATTACAAAAGTGTAATGTCTGCACATCTTTGCATTTTGGTGGTAAGGCTGAAAACACAAGGCCACCTACATAGGTAGCACAGGGGATAAGAAAATGGAAGTAATGATACTCAATGCCGGACATGTAAATCGCAAGATGCATGCAGTCCAAACTCTACTCTGCATGGAGAATGTTGATATCTGTACAGTAATAGACAACAGGTTCAAGACTCCCAAGAGCACCCTAGCACTACCAGGTTACACGTCATACCATGCTTGACAGCCCCAAAACATGGAACTAACTATGACAGGAGGGTGAGTCTCATTAAATGTCAAGGATACTGTGGTGGCAGGACAGGTAGCTTACATCCTTCTAAGTTGGGAACTGCTGATTGAGGGCACAGTGTCTGTTATTCTAAATGTGTATTAGTTCTGGTTTAAGCACTTGGGCTTCAGGCCAGTTATTTTACATTAAGAAGGTTCATGGTCTGCACTCTTGTGGGAGAGGCTGGACTCTGCCCTTCTGAGCTGTGAATTTCTGGTTAAAGGCTTATAGTGCCTGCATATTTGAACTGTTTCTTACTGAAATTGGTACACCTTGTTTGCTGTAGCATAGACTAGATCCAGGCCTGCTGAATGTAGCTTTGTTTGTATGCTTGTTTGCTTGTTATTTCCCTGAAACGCTAATTCCACCTTTTCAGCGCTTCTGTGGCTCCCTAGTGACATCTGCATTGCTTACTGTACTTATTTCCTTGTTTCACATGAAAGAAAGTTACTGTTTGTCATTTTTGCATTTAAGTTACCTGTAACACATTGCATTTAAGTTACCTGGCACTTGCTCACTAAAGCAATTATATAAGTCAGCACTAATAAATTAAAAGCACTACACCCTCACAAACTCCCCTTGAGTACCTTGTTCCCCATTGGCCTTTTTTTTGTCAATTATAAATGAATTCACAATACTATTCTAGCATGTCCAAAGGACAGTTGTCAATCTCCTCTCTGGTCCAGCTGGTGAATCTGGGAATCTTGAGGCAATGTTACAACTGCCTCATGTACACAGACAACCCTCTCCTCCTCCCAACAAATTCCAACACATGTGAGAGATGCAACCATATAGCCAAACTGGAGGCTAAGCTCTCTCAACTCAGTACTGGCGAAACCTGTCAGGAGGAGAAGGAAACCACACTCACTACAATTCCAGTCTCACATAGACCTACCACGACAGCAAACCAAACACATAGACACAAAAAACATACTCGGAGGCTCTAAATAAAAATCTGCCTAAGCAGCAGAGACCTCCAAAGCAGACACCCAAGCAACCGCTACCCCAAAACAAAACATGTGCAACACATAGCTCACAAAGCCAGTGTGCCGAACAGTCACAGCCATTAAGGCTAAATAACACACCTGATACACTTGTAATAGGTGACTCGATCATCAGGCATACTGACGTCCCGCTCACCAGGCTGAACAAGGAGAAGGTCACGGTGAGCTGCCTGTCGGGCGCTAGGATCCGCCACATAACACAAGCACTCAGGTCACTCCAAGGCAAGTACAAATATGACTCAGTCATTGTCGATGCTGGTGTGAATGACCTGAGACGTACCTCCCTGGACTACATGGAAAGAGACATAGAGGAGCTCTCTGAGCATGTGGCCCAGGCCGGTATGACCCTGACCTTGAGTAGCATCTTACCCTCACCAAGAATGATGCCACAATATGAAGACAAGATGATCAATTTCAGCAATTGGCTTAAGTATTGGTGTCATTCAAAAGGGATCCAATGCCTGTCAGCCTGGGATGACATGCTCGACAAGCCGCGATGCTTTGCTAGGGACAGCTTGCACCTGCCACCCCTGGGCTTTTGGATATTGGCAAAGGCTCTTGCTGCCCCCATAGCGCCTTTTTTAGGCAAGGCTGAAAAGACAAACCCACCTCCATAGGTATCACAAGGGATAAGAAACTAAGAGTAATGCTACTCAACGCCAGACTTGTAAACCTTGAGATGCATGCACTGGAAACTCTCCTTAGCATGGAGAACATCGATATCTGTGCAGTAACAACATGGTTCAAGGCTCCCGAGAGCACCCCAGCACTGCCAGGTTATATCTCATACCATGCTTTTCAGCCCCAAAACTTGCACCGAACCAGAAAAGGAGGGGGAGTATCAATATTCGTCAAAGATACTCACACCTCCAGGTTGGTGGCACAGCACGAAGCATCAGAGACTATCCATGTGCAACTAACAGTGGGTAAAACTGCCTTCCAGTTCATAGCCTGCTACCGACCACCCTCCTAAACCCAGGTTACGCACTTGGCCTACTTAAGAACACATGAATATATGCAGGTGTTTTCAAACAACAATATATTGGGCAGCTTCATTTACCCACACATAGACTGGGAGCATTACTGTAGCTCCAACACCCTAGGCGAAAGGTTCCTAGAATCCATACACTCAAATGCTATGGAACAACTTGTTACCACTCCCACAAGAGGGGAAAACATGCTGCACCTGATCATCACCAACATGTGGACTCTATGCTCCAGACCAGAAGTGTATCCCTCACTGGTAAGATGACACCATAGAGTACTCTCACTGTATATTCACATACCAACCGCAGCCCCTGCACAGAAAACCACAGTCAAAAAGTTGTGTAATGCAAATTCCATGTATTCACATGAGGCAGGCTTCACACATGGGAACTATTTAAGGTCACAGGTACATATGTCTATGTGGCACACACATACCTCATGTGTGCATTGAAATTACTGATATAATATATGTCATACAATATTAAGAGCAACACCCATGACATTTGCAGGATTCAAACCCCTATCTAACTATATTATGACACTTGAAATGCATTAGCAGAGTTTGCTATTTGCATTGTTAGGAGGTCTTCCTTCTCCTGCTATACTTATAGGGTGCTGACATCATCAGTGTTTAGAAAGAGGAATGTACATCATGTAGTGTGTTCTTCTAGTTGCCAAAAGGGACATTTCTTTCAAACAGAATTGCACACACACACACTAAGCATTTGCAGGATTCAAACCCCTACCTAACTATGCTATGACACTTGAGATAGGCGCATTTGCGGAGCGAGCTATTCGCATTACTAGAAGTATTCCTTCTCCTGCTATACTTATAGGGTGCTGACATCATCAGTGTTTAGAAAGAGGAATGTACATCATGTAGTGTGTTCTTTTAGTTGCCAAAAGGGACATTTCTTTCAAACAGAATTGCACACACACTAACCCCCCCTCCCCAATCACTCACACACTGCACATTTGCAGGATTCAAACCCCTACCTAACTATATTATGATAATGGAGAGAAACGCATTACCAGAGCGCGCTATTCGAATTACTGGGTATCTCTTCTTCTCCTGCAGTATTTATAGGGTGCTGACATCATTATTTATAAAGAGGTATGTACATCTATTACTATCTGTCAGTAAGGGGGATAGCATATATATGCATTAACAGACGCCTACTTCAAGGTCACATATGCACATCAGCACTGCCAGGTTATGTTTTATACCATGCTTCATGACCACAGGACTTGTAACACACAACACAACCAGTTCAGACCACCCCTCCCAAATCCAGGAACCACACTTTGCTTCCCTGGGAACAGTGTAGGATATGAAAGTGTTCACATACACCATTACGGTGGTTAACTTCAGGTACAGGCATATTGAGTGGGGGAACTACTCAGGCCTCAACAACATCACCCTACAGCCACTACAATTTGTGAATCCATGTGCTATGGCAGGACCAATCACCACAGCCACAAGGGGGAATACATATTGGACCTGACCATCTGCAACATGGGGACTCTATGTTCCACACCAGAGGTAGACCACCATTGTTAATATCTGACCATAACCAACTTTCCCTGGACATCCATATCCCATCCCCACACCCAGGCAAGGAAGTCACTGCAAACAAAGTATTTATCAAAAGCAGACTTTGCACTTGTGAAGACTGGGGTGGAAGACTTCAAAGGACCCATGCTGGAGGATTATACAGGACACTCTGCATAATCCTTGACAATTGCATTCTATGAGCATCCGGAAGTTTTGCATTGATCATGCTATCCCAAACAAACCCAAGACTCCTCCACAAACAGGAGACCTGTCTGGTGCACACCAGCCATATATATGCTGTACAACATAAGGAGGGAGCTAATACATTACAGAGCAATATCCCACAGAGGGAGGATGTCTCTGAACAGTATTGGCAAGACACTTCAATCCCTCAAAATCATCACTTCAAAGTGCTGACAGTGAAATTGTCCAGACACTGCAGATAAGGCTCTCCTCAGTCTGTAATTGACACCCAATTACTGTTATAAGTCCTCGCCAACTCTCTTCCAGCAAACTCCAGCCACATGGATGTGACATTGCAAATTCATCCACTGGGATCTCCACTGTGTCCCTGCTTGATGGAGGCACAGCACATGGCTTGGCAATGGTGGGGGGCTGTTTGGCCCGGCCCTATGCTGGTCCTGCTGCAGCTGTTTTCACAGAATCATATTATGTAGCATAGCACATACCATGACAATTTGGGTACATGTAGTTGGTGAGTACTGCAAGGCTCCACCAGATGTGTCCAGGCACCAGAACCGTGACTTGAGCAGCCCAAACACACGCTCGATTACATTTCGTATTTGTGCGTGTGCCTCATTAAGGCGTTCTTGTTCAGGTGTGTGTGAATTTCTGATGGGTGTCATCAGCCACGGCTCCAGTGTGTAGCCAGCATCCCCCACTAAGTGACCATGTGGGATGTCCCCATTGGCAAATGTCTGGTACAGCTGCGTCAAATGCCAGATATGGGAATCATGGTAGCTTCCAGGGCAGCCAGCACACACATTCATTATTATGCCCTGGGCATCACATATGACCTGGCAGTTGATGGAGGGGAAGCCCTTGCGGTTAATGTAGGCCCTACCCCGCTCACCAGCTGGTGCTTTGATGCATATATGCGTGCAGTCTATTGCACCCACTACCTCAGGGTATTCCGCTATTTGCTGGAAGAGACGCATATTGCTGGCCAATACCTCACGGGAATTGGGGAAATATACATGATCACCGACATGTGCTGACATGGCATCCAGGAACTGGTGCAGTACCCTGGATGCTGATGCCTGTGATATCCCCATCATATCACCAGTTGGTCTCTGGAAGGTACCTGTTGCTAGTATTCTTAGGCCAACACATACATTGGTTTTCACTGGGATGGGTTCCCCTCTGTTGGTTCTGTGTGTGAGGTGTGGCCTGCACAGCTCAACAATTTGCTGTAGGAGGTCTCTGTCCACTCTATAGCGCTCCACTATCACCAGCTCATGTAACCCCTGGTAGGTGACCCTGGGCCTGTACACTCTTCTCTGTCTCCTCACTATGGGTTGTCCTGCAGCATTTGCGTAGTCACCACCCTCAGCAAGTTGCATATGTCTCTTATAACAGCTATGGCAGCCCCTAGCATTTTTGGTCTGAGTGAAGCTTTTTCAGTTTTCACTTCTAATAGCTTACTCCTCTGTTGCAGTGTCTCTTGAGAGAAACATACTGCACTGTTGTTTGCAGAGTTTTAAGTGCTGGGCTGGGCTACTGTTCTGCCTGTGTAATTGTCTGCTTCTGATTGTTTTCACCTGCTAGCTCTGCCAGTATTCCCTGCTAGCTTCTTACTATTTCTCCTGCTTCCTTCCCTTCTGTTTCCTCAGGGGGGAGCAACGCCCATACCAGCAAAAACATGCTCACAGCGGCTAACATGCGCGCACACATTCTTAGACAGACTACAATCTACTTATTCAGGTTAAAACGCGTGCACACCAGCGCAAACAAGCTTACAGGTGTTTAAACAGGCTCCTACATGCTTAATCTGCCTTAAACGCATGTATTCACGCTTACACTCGTGCACTCTATCTTACTCATGCCTACCAGCGAGCACACACGCATGCACTCCCAGTAAGAAACTTTGGTGTTATCTATAGTGTACACCTTCCATTTCTTGGCTTTCCCATGCCTACTTGTTGACACTCCTCTTTCCATGATGTGTGACTGACATCTTTCACATGCCACTGTGCTCCAATGAGCTTCATTTCTTTCATACATTCCCCCTGTGATGTCACCTATCTCCTACTCTGTTACTCCCCCTTATCCTACTCCTACACTGCACGGAATGTGCTCATTTGCTATGTGACAGTATGATTCACTATCCTACCACTCATTTACATAGGATTGCTTACTAATGCTTAGTTACATATCTTACACTCAGCTTCTCCCTTAGCAACCCCTACTCGGTGGCCATGTTGTTTTCAGCCTGCTATTCCCTTACATTGTAAATTCATGCTTTGTATAAAACCCACTAATTTTTATTTTTCTGTTTTTTATAGCGCAGCCCGTTTGCGCGGCACTGCGCTAGCCAAAAAAAAAAAAAACATTTTTATTTTATTTTTGCATCGGGGTACGTTGCCAGTGGCCACATATTTGGCCATTGGCATGATGCCTGGAACATATGCAACCTTTATTTGGAGCTGACAAAGCTCCATTATGTTATTTGCAGAACGGTACTCAGTTGTCAATTGAGTACATTTCTGCAGATAACACAGCTCTTACACGGGCAGGTTTCTGCTTCCTGGATCATGAAATTACCTCATTTGCATGCCTTTCAGCTGCAAGTGAGGTAATTAGCATATCCACTCCCTGTCCGTGTAAGCGCCATTTTAGGTGCTCTCTTACACACACATATAGGCTGTTTCTGGATAGCGATGGCTGCATGGAGTCTTACACTACTCTTAGACATCGTGCAAGCCATCGTGAATCCTGCCCATTCTCTTTACACTTTTGTTCGTAATATAATTTATACAAATCATCTAAGCACAACTGTTCAAAGGCATTTATAAGTGAATGTTGTTTAGGTATGAATAAACTAGGTATTCTAAACATGCAATCTTGACTTTCATTATTTTCAAACATCATTTTAAACATGATATTTCTTGTAAACATTTTCAAATCCAAAACTACATCCGTAATGTCAGTATCAGCTGCAGGTATAAAGGAAAGTCCTTTTTGTAGTAAATTAATTTCATTCTTCGATAGTACATATGCTGATAAGTTAACTACTAGGTTTTTATTTTGTTGAATGCTTTCTTTATAGTATAAGGACTCACCCTGTCATCCTGTAACTTCCTTTTTCCTCTCGTTGCACTCCTTCCTCTTTGTTGTTGATTCTTGGCCCCTCTGCTCAGCGACCTTTCTCTGATAGGTAGCGGAAACATTAGCGGCATTCTTTTTGATGCTGTATAGGCCCCGATTCCAAAAAATAAGATTGCTGGTTTTGTAGCTGTCGCTTCATGCTACTTTCTTCTCCATTGTGATGCACTTCTGCAGTCACTACGATGTTCTTCCTTCTAACTCCCTGTGACGTTACTTCCTGTATGTTGTTATTGATTACATTTTCCACGTTAGACTGACCCTCTAATTCATCTTGCATCTCCATAGTATCAGGGACTGGAACTAAGCCCAAATGTCTATTGTTGATGGAAAAATCTGTAATAGTATTAGGGTGGTTAGCAACCGGTACTGTATTTAACATTAAATCATGAGGCCAAGTGAAAACATGACCTAGTGCATAATCTTTACGATCTCTTTCTAATTTCTTCAACTTGGTTTGAGCCAATTTTCTAGCATAACAGTTAGCGTTATTCATAGAATCATCCAACAATTTGGTAGTTAATTCTAAATCATATTTATCACAAATAGAGCAATATTTGATTTTGATTGTATCTATTACATTATACGCTTCTTTCTTGGCGGATTCAATTAGTAGTCTTAAATAACCCAAACTTGTGTTCAGATTTAACTTCTGCCATTCACTTAGTAAAGTGGGATCACAAGGATTCTGTGCTGGCATTTTCAGAATCCTTAACCCATGAGGTATATTTTTTTCTGTCACACAAACTTCAAGGTGGAATCTTTCGTATTCTACCCTTTTTAGCTTAAATAGTTCTTTTTCTAAAGCCAAAATGTCACTTTTCATTGCTATAAAGTCTATGTTGGCAGATTCAATTCCTTCTATTTGCAAGGTGTTGTTCAGCAACGGATCAGTTATTTTGCTCACCTTACTCACAAATTGGGTAACATTTGATTCAGTCCATTTACTGCCAAGATTTGGATTGTAATCCAGTTCAATGGTTTCTATATCATCCATTCCAGCTGCCATTCTCCTGGTTTCGTTGAAAAACAAATAACACCACAATATGAAAAAAACAGCCCAACACCAGCCAGGTATCTTTGCTTAATGTATGTAACAGAAAAACAACTAAAAAATAACAATAAAAAGCAAAGACAAGGTTCCAGCTTTTTCCAAAGGCAGACTGCTTTAATGGCACACACAACTGCTTTCACAGTTAGCTTCTTCAGATAATTATATGTTTCACTAGATATACGATTGTCTAACAAAAACTCTTCAAGGAACATATCAATTCGTCTATATCCTATGTTAATTTCATTAATGGAAACTGTCCCATGGTTCACAGAATGATGTAAAATTTTAAACATTTTATTAATATAATCCATGTTGTCACAAAGCACTAAACCCCCTCCCTTATCCGGCTTCATAATTCTGATATTAAAGTATGTTTTAACTTGTTCTAATGTTTTGATTTCTTCCTCAGACAAATTGCTAGAAAATTTCTTGTGCCTTATATCCTTCTGTAACTTATAAATGTCCTTAGTTACTAATTTCTCGTATAAAGCCACACTGGGATGGGTAAGTGGGATATATGTGCTTATTTTCTTTAAACCATCATTGTTATTTGGTGTGGTCTTGTTCTGAAAACTAAGAGCCAAATTAATTTTCTTAAAAATAACTCAATCTCTGTTAAACAATCTACCACCTGAAATTTACCCTTCTGTATATATTTCATACCTTTAGAAAATAGGTCAAAATGGCTGTTGTTTATAGCCATACTAGTGTAACTGTAATTTTTAAAATTGACTAAACAAAACACTATACCATCAGAGGTTGTAATAGTGGGTTCACCCACAGATTCTATGTGTGTTGCTATCTCATGTTCATTTTCCAATTCTGACCTATGTTCTGTTCCTTTTCCCAAGGTTTTCCATTCCTATTCCATCTCCTGTCCTTCTTCCATCCTGTTTTCTGTTGTTGTTGTTCCCAATCCCTGTGAAAATGTGAGTTCCTATGGCTAGCTTGTTCATCTTTATGGCATCTACTACCTATATTTTTTTCATCATTTTTGTACCTCCTGTTCCCCTCTTTCTTCCACGGATAGACTGAATTACATTTGTAGTGTTCTAAATCCCTAATTAATTTTTTACATTTTTTAGAATAAATATTGTCTGCTTTTTATCTGCCATAGTAAACTGCTTGTTGCATAGTTTCTCCCACTGCATAAATAACAAGTCGTTGACTATTCTGTTGTTAATATTCTCCACTTCATTCATTAATAAACATAATTTCTCATTGTTTTTCTTTATCAAAAGCTTCATAAACTCAAACCCAAACTGATTAAACAGTACATTAAATTTGCTACATGTTGTTTCATTCAGCGTTATCCCCATAGGTACTTTAAAAAAAGTAACCCCATAGGGACAACTTTACACATCAAACATTTGTTTAAATAAGCATTGTCTATGGCGTTAATTTTTTTTCCAAACAAATAGATTAACTCTTTTAAAGTCACATTAATTGACACATCATCATTCGCATTAATATTCACATTATTGTTAGTGCTATTAATGTTAAAACTGTAGCTGTCTTTACTTTTAAAATAATTATCTAAATTAATAATATTCTGTTTTGCTGCCCCCTTTTGGTTTTCATTACGATTAGCACTAGCTCTAGAACTAGAGCTGTGTGTAACAGTATCTGTATGAATGGGATTTGCAGAATTGGCATTATTAGATGCAGCTATGTCCTTCCAGCCATAATTTGTTTCAGTTTAGTGCCCACACGGTGATATTCCTCATCAAGGTGAAGCGAAAAGTCAAATGTAAAATCCTTATCAGGCTACCTGCTCGTATTACTAGTAGCCGATACCCCTAGTGAGTCTCCAGTTCCATGGGCGGTAGATGATCCGTTTCCATAACTTCCATGTCCCATAAAGACATAACTTTGCAACAGCAATCAAATCATGTGCATACAAGTAATTCATATTTTCTCTACAGTATTAACAGGAACATATTTAGTTCAATGAGTGATCACAAAACCATTTATGAATATGTTTGTGTAAATGCAGCTCAGTCTTCTCTTTGTATTTTGTCCATTCTTCCCTTTTCTCTGATGTAATTTTAGACATGAAGTTTATAGTGCATTTTTTATCATTTTCCTTTAAACATGTGATAAAAATACATGACAGTGAAAAAGAGTTTTCAGCAAAGGCAGGAGAGTTTTGCTATTAGTGATCAAAATGATAACCGTGGTGGTTTGTTTCATTTAAAAGCTCACTGAAGTTAGTTCTACACTTTGTAAGTATATCCTCACTGACACACCCACTGCAATGAAGGTTGTCTGAATTGCTGTTGTATTTTCCTTCCCTCTCACACTAATCATATACAGTTACAAGCCATTAGCAACTAACAATGGTGTAGAGCATACGCTATATTTACATCTGCTACACATAGTCAAAAGTTTGGTATTCAGCAATTCTAATGAGTTCACACCTCATTTGCATATTCATAGTACTCAGAGGGCTGAATCTACACTATAACATGGTAACCGTGTAACTAGGGAACTTGAAGGTGAGAAGACTTGTGTATTTGGACAAAACAGAAGATTTTTATTTCTTCAAAGGTGATTTACCTGCAGAGAAGTCTTATAATATTCTTGTATTATCCAAGTGTATTCTACATTTTGTAAAATGTTACAATTGTATTTATATATCTAGGAAAAAATGGAACTTCTATCTGTATGCAGTTATTATACTTAATTACTACCATATGCATTTTTGGCAGACATTTACATTTCTGAGATAGACATGTTATACTTTCATCACAACTATTATTTTTAAAATTTGATTTTATAGCATTCTATGTTATTGAAGAGAAATGTAATGCATGTGTCACTGACACTGGTGTTATGCTTCTCAGATGGCCCAGGGCCACCTCCAGGGGGCTGGTGTGCACAGTGAGAAATGAATGGCATTCATAAATTGACTTTTCTGTTGTAAATGTGTACACATACTGATAATTGTGTGGAAAGTATATATACATTACTTCTTGGTTTGTACAACTTTCATTTGCTTGGTGTTTTGGGGTGGGGGAGCCACCTACCATTTTGTGTAGGCAACCGGATATTTCTGTATGAAACATATAAACATCACTTTTGTGGTATTCCTTGGTTTGTACAAACCTCTGATTATGTGTGAGGGGGAGGAGGGATAACCACCTAATCTTCAGATCTACTAAAAGAAAAGTGTTTTTCAAGTGCTTAATTTTGGAAAAGGGCATACAGACTGATTATTTTTTGTAAGTACTTCCCAAGATGCAAATAAACAATGCAGTCACCATGAGAAGGAGCATATCAACAAATACTTTTATAAAACTTTAATAAAATCAGTAATAAGCAGGAGATGAGTGCTTTCGGTAAAATCTTCTTCAGATCTAATCAAATACAATGAGAATAAATATTTAAATAATTCTAAACCAATCAAAAATTTACATTGCAGCTGATGCTCCCTAAGAACAGGTTTAAGGGGGACTTTAGTGGCTGTTGGTATTTTTTGGTTTATTTTTGTATGTAATAAATTAGTTATGTGATATTTATCTGTTTTACCCGTCTCTGTTTTATTTCATACAGGATTATGGCACCCATGCCTGGAAATCCATGAAAACACCCTTTCAGTGACATAGGTTCATAGGTTCATAGGTGTGTACTAGGCTAATGGCCCTGGAGCCTTTACAAGCCTAGTCCATAGGATTACCCTGGCATCATGCCACCTGACCTTAGTTCCCAGTGCCTCTGTTGAGTAGAGCAACTGGAGTGATCCCCGGGGTGAATTTTATATTTCCCATTCACTCATCAAGATTTCTCTTAAAGAAGGCCAGTGAGGTGTTCTGTTTGACATGTATGGGAAGTCTAGTCCGTAGCATGGGCAGTCTCTGGGTTATGAACCTGTCCCTCCATCACATTCTGTTTACTGTGGTAATGAGGTTGAGGTCTGTGGAGCATGTGTTGCAGAGGGATTGAGATTTCTTTAGATGTAGCATTTCTAACAGAGCTGGGTCAGACATGACTTTGTAAGTCAAGCAGAGATTTCCTCTAAGTAGTTGAGACAGAGGATAGTTGGAGTTTTTTGAGTCTGTCCATATAGAACAAGTGTTTAAGGTCTAAGATCCTCTTTGTGAGGTACTTTTGTGGCCTCTTCAGTTGTCGCAGGTGTCTAATGAGGTACATGCCAAATGGGGCATTGTACTCGATGATTGGCCTAATGAGGGAAGAGTAGAGGGAGACAATGACCTCTTTCTTCCTGGATGCAAAGCCCTTAGTAATGAGATGTGCCACATAGAAGGATGTTCTGACCACAGTGGCAATGTGGTGGTCAAAAGAGAGGTTGCTGTCAACCTGTGTTCCCAGATCTCTTATAACACCTTCTGTGTTCAGTGGACTACCATCGATGTGGTAATTCATGGGAACTGGGCTTTTCCCAAAGGGGATGATGACAATTTTTTTAGCATTGAGCTTAAGGCAATGGAAAATGAAGTGATAATACAGGCTCTGATGTGGCATAGAGCCTTTCTGCTTGAAAGAGGACATGGGGATATGGCTGTAAGAAAGTAGATTTGGAACCATTTACTCAATGATACCAGTGCAGTCTGAGGTTGCAGCAGAAATTATGATCAGGTGCAGCATTGGGCCTCTGATATGATTTCATCAGCCAAGAGGAAGGCAGCCGTAGATGTCCGAGAACATCTGGCTATGGGGGGATGGTTCTGCTACCAAGCCACCACTGACACCAAATGAGGAGTTCCTGTCTGCTGTCAGAGATCCAGAGAGCTCAGTAGAAACTGCACACTGTGTGCTTGATGTCGGTGCTGATGTGGCTGCAAGGACAAGTATGTTCCTGGAGCAATTTCCAGGTAAACTTACTCATGGCAACTTTTATATTTGCTTGTTATATTAAAATATATAATTTGACTATTACCTCCTGTGAATTTTTTTTTTGTATCTGTACCTTTTGATACGTAATAGAGTTATACAAGAGGGATATTCAGTGCACATGGGTGTGGGTGAATGTCTCAGTCAAGTTTCAGTTTCAGCTATTTCTTACAGGACATAGAGGTTCATAGGTTCATCGGTAGGTACTAGGCTATCTGCCCAAAGCCATTTATAAGCCTAGTTGTAATGTGTTGGCTTTCACCACCCCCTTAGATTAGTTCCCTGTGCCTCGGTCCAGCATAGCCATTGAAGTGATCCCTGGTTTAAACTTTCTGTTTCCCATCCACATCAAGGTTTCTCTTGAAGAGGGTTAACAAGGAGCTCTGCCTAATGTAGATTGGAATCTTGTTACAGAACATGGGAAGTCTCTGGGACAGGAATCTATCCCTCCAGCACGTCCTATTTATTGTTGTGGTGAGGTTTAGATCCCTGGAGCGTGTGGCATGAGGGGATATGGTTTTCTTTAGGTGGAGCATGTCCATCAATTCTGGGTTGGACATAGCGTTGTATGTCAGGCAGAGATCACCTCTGAGTAGGCAGTATGCAACTGAGTACAGCTGGAGTTTCTTCAGTTGAGCTGCATAGGGCATCTGCTTGAGACCAGTGATCCTCTTGGTGAGGTACTTCTGTGGTCTTTCCAGTTGTTGCAGGTGTCTTGTAAGGTACATCCCAAATGGGGCATTGTACTCTATGATGGGTCTGATGAGTGATGCGTAGAGGGGCCAATTGACCTCTTTCGATCGAGATGCAAACCCTTTTGTGATTAGGTGGGCCACACAGAAGGATTTTCTAACCACTTTAGCAATGTGATTATCAAAGGAGAGGTTACTATCTACTTGGGTCCCCAGATCCCTTATTACGTCTTTTGTATTTAGGGGAGAACCACCTATGTGATAGTTTGTGGGTACTTTGTTTTTTCCAATGGGGATGGCTATGCACTTTTTGGCATTTAGCTTGAGGCCATGGTTTTCACACCAGGTATCTGTCTCAGTGAGACCCTTTTGGAGGATGTCTGTGTCAGCTGGAGAGTCAATTATATCCCCTAGTTTGCAGTCACCTGCGAACATAGTCAGCCATAGTCCTCCTGTGCTTGCCTGTACCACTGAGAAGTATATGTCGAACAGGAGGGGTCCTAGGACTGAGCCCTGGGGAATGCCACTTGTAACCAGTTTAGAGTCAGACCTAGCTCCCGCAACTCTTACCATGTGGGTTCTGTCCGTGAGCCAGTTGGCAACCCATCTCATGACATAGGGGTTTATGTTCAGGCTGGTGAGCTTGTCTATAATACCTGAGTGGGGAATGGTGTTGAAGGCCTTTGCGAGGTCTAGGTAGGCTGTGTGGCCCACCTTTCCCTCGTCTATAGCCTTGGTAACTGTCTCAAAGAAGTCCACCAGGTTTAGGAGGTATGAGTTGCCCTTAACAAAGCTGAACTGGGTAGGTTCCAGTGTTTGGAGGTTCCCAATGTCTCTGTTAATGAGATCCATGATAATGCACTCCATAGCTTTGCAGACCAAGCTAGTCAGGCTTACAGGGCGATAGTTCCCAGGGTCCACTGTGGCTCCACCTTTATGGAGCAGAATAACTGTTGCTGTGTGCCACTCTGTGGGCACATAGCCTGTGGAGAGGCTGAATTTAAACAGTGTGTTTAGGTGAGGGATTAATTCATCTTTGAGCTTGTGTAGGATGCAGTCTGGGACACCGTCAGGTCCCATTGATGCTGTGTTTTTGGATTTGGAAAGGGCTGTTTTAACCTGAGTGTCTGTGATTTCAGGGGCACTACATTCTTCTGGTATAGTTATGGGCCCTTTTGGGGATGAGAGGGGGTGAAGTTTGCACTGAACCTGTCTGCCAGGATGTTGGCTATATTGGTCAGCTCAGTGTATTTTGTGCCATTCTGCACTAACTCCGAGCAGATCTGAGAATTGCCACTTAGATTCTTGACATAGCTAAAGAATGCCTTGTGTTTATCTTTGGATCCATGACAATTTTTCTTTCGAAGCTAGCCTTGGATGATTTTATGAGGGAACATAGTTTCTTGCTGATACTGATCAGGGATGTCTTCCCTTTTTGGGATTTTACACTTTTCTGTATTAGTTATCTCCTTCTATTATATAGCTTGTTTATGGCAGGGGTCCACCAGGCTGGTTTCCTTTTCTTGGAGGAGTGAGTCTTGGTTTTGTTTGGGATAGCACGATCCATGCATTCTTGTAGGTGCCCGTAGAGTATTAGTAAAAGATTTTGCAGCTTGGACAGCGTTATCCTTTAGCATGGGGGCTTTGAAACTTTCCACCTCGGTCTTAAGTAATGTGAAGTTTGCCTTTGAAAAGTTTTTCACTGTGGTTTCTTTGACCAGGGGTGGTGGCGGAATGTGGATATCTGGAGTGATTAGTTTATGGTCAGATCTAACCAATGAGGGGTTGACGTCCAGTGTGGAACACCAGTCACCTATGTTGGTGTTAACCAGGTCCAATATGTCACCTCTGGTGGGGGTGTTGACCAGTTGATCCAGGGCGTTTAAGTTTATAAATTCTAGGAAATGTTGGGCAAGGGAGTTTGTACTTGAGTAGTTCTCCCAGTTAATGTTTCGGTAATTGAAATCACCCAATATCAGGGTGTTTGGTAGGACCTTTATGTTTCCCAGTGTTTCCAGGAATGCAGAGTGGGGGTCCAGGGACATGGTGGGTGATCTGTAGCAAGCTATAATTTGAATAGCAGTTTTGCCCATTGTTAGTTGCATGTGAATGATCTCTGAAGCATCATGCTGTGCCACTATCCTGGAGGTGTGGGTATCCTTGATGAATATGGGTACTCCCCCACCTTTTGTATTTCGGTCCGGGTTTTGTGGACGAAATGTATGGTATGAGTTGTAGCCTGGTAGTGCTGGGGGTGCTCTCTGGAGCCTTAAATCAGGTTTCTGTTACTGCACATATATCAATTTTCTCCATACTGAGGAGTGCCTCGAGTGCATGCTTTTTGAGGTTTAGACTTCTGGCATTGAGTAGCATTACCCTCAGTTTTTTGTTACTTGTGCTATTTACAGTGGTGGGTTTGTCTTTTGAGCCTTGCTTAAAAAAGGCACTATGGGGGTGGCAAGAACCTTGGCCAGTATTCAAAATCCTAAGGGTGACAAGTGCAAGCTGTCTCTAGCAAAGCAGCATAGCTTGTCGAGTATGTCATCCCAGGCTGACAGACACTGGATCCCCTTTGAATGACATCAGAAGCTTAGCCAATTGTTGAAATAGATATTTTTTTTCTCTATACTGTGGTATCATTCTTGGTGAGGGCAGGATGCTACTCAGGGTCAGGGCCATACTGGCCTGGGCTATGTGATCAGAGAGCTCCTCCATGTCTCTTTTCATGTAGTCCAGGGAGGTATGACTCAGGTCATTCACATCAACATGGACAATGACAGAGTCATATTTGTACTTGTTCTGGAGTGACCTGAGTGCTTGTGTTATGTGGTGGATCCTAGCACCCAACAGGCAGCTAACAGTATCCTTCTCCTTGCTCAGCCTAGTGAGTGGGACGTCAGTGTGCCTGACTATAGAGTCACTTATTACTAGTGTGTTGGGTATGTTATTTTGCCTTAAGGGCTGTGATTGCGTGGCACACTGGTTTTGTGAAATATGTGTTTCATGGTGGTGGAGGTTCCTTGGATGTCTGCTTTGGAGGTCTCTGTTGCTTTTGCAGATTTTTATTTAGATACTCCGAGTATGTTTTCGTGTATTTATGTGTGTTTTTTTCCGGTGCTGATTATATATGTCAGTGTGAGACTGGTGGTGTGATGCAAGTAATTCCCTTCTCCTCTTGACTGCCTGGTCCAGTCTTGGGTTGAGAGAGCTTAGTCTCCAGTTTGGTTGTATAACTGCATCTCTCTCATGTATTAGTGTTTGGTGGAAGGAGGAGAAGGCTGTCTGTGTACATGAGGTAATTGTAACATTGCCTCAAAATGCCCAGATTCACCAGTTAGACCAGAAAGTACACCTGAAACTGCCCTTTGGACATGCCTGGACAGGTACAGTGAACTGTTTTACTGATTGGCTGGTAAGATTGAATAGAGATTCTTGTCCTTCTCTACAGTATGGGGGGTCTAGTGCTAATGTTTATTAGTGCTTGCTATGAGTTTTGAGCAAGTGTCAGGATGAGAAGTGAATGGTTTGAGTGCTTAAGTTGAAAGTTTGTCTAGTTCCAAGGGAAAAATTGAAGAGTAGACTTTGTGGAGCCAGGAATAGTTATACCCTAGCTAACAGGCGCTGCCTGGCGTGCAAAACCGTGCAAATGCGGGTTTTAAATGAAAGAGATAGAAATTAGCCCAAAATAGCCAATAAAATACTAATTTCTGGGTTGAAACCACTCCTCCAGGAACAGATAGGCTGATCAAAGATCCCTCTGTCACAGTGAACAGAGAAACTTCCTTCTATCCAAGTAAAGTATGGGCAAACACAGAAACTTGTAACACAGCCCCGAATTTAGCACTAACCTGAAAACTGGACTATACTAGCTTAGAAAGGTGGGAAAGCAAGTATATATATATATATATATATATATATATATATATATATATATTTTTTTTTTTTTCCAGAAAATAAAGCAGATGCAATCAAAAAAACACTTTAAATGCACAGAAATGGCTATCACACTTGAGTGTGTAGCATACAACAGTTAACAAGGTAATTTAAACACAAAAACACCCCCCCTACTTTTATATTCTCACTCTGAGATCGCACTACAGTGGGGAAAGGGAATACTCCCTTATCCCCACTGTGCCACGATCTCAAGAACAGACATTTCCTCTATTTTTTTTTAGTACAGTTTCGCAAAATTGCTTTTCTCTGTGAAAAAGCACTTTCGCAAAACTGTGCTCAGCCATTTCCGATTCGTGGAAATGTGTCATCGAGCATTAGTCCTAGACTCATAATTATCTGTATACGTGAAGAGGGTGTAATGAGTGTCTCTGTTTTAATGTACCATCTGCGATTGTGTGACCAGTGTTACTTTTTATCATCTATATTGGTTTAATATTTAGTGGTGTAGTAATTTTATTCCTGTGTTTGTTGCTTGTTATCACAGGTGATCCTGACAGTGGAAATGTAAGATTCCTGGCACCTGATGTCAGAGGCTCAGTAGTCTCTGATGATGATGGTGGCCAAATGAAGGTGCCATCGGTGGGTGCAGAGGTTGAATCTGACACTGAGCTTGTCATTCACACATTTCCTGTATTCCCTTCAGACACAGCATGCCTACACATAACCATTCCACTGAGCCCACAGACATTGGACAGCTTGAGGGTGATAAACTTGATAAGGGTAGTATGGTTACTGAGGCTTCAGTGCCAGTTGACTCTGGCCATAGCCAGAGTGTGGGTGAGATGCCACACAGGATGGTTGGTAGGGATGGTCTGAAGAAACCTGTTGTCCACCCTCCACCTGATCCTTATGTGTCATTACGTGCCACTCGATGTATGTCTAGGGCCATCATAGAGGCATAGGCATGTTCCACTATGGCCTCCAAGGAAATGCTTAGGGTTCTAGATGTGGCACAGGCTGATATATGTGACTGCCTCCACAGTCTGGCCAATTCAATGGGTCAGATGAATGACATGATGGAACAGGCAGTGTCTGTGATGGAATGTCTGCTGGGAGGGGTGAGCATACATGTGGCTATAGGTCTGCAATATCAACTGCTGTTAGCCAATGTGGCCATGCACAGTCCTGCTCCCCATAGTGGCACTACTCCCACTGCTCCATCAGTGGTTGATGTGTCCACATCCAGATGTGGTAAGCCACAGGTTTGTGGACCTGGGAGTAGTCGTGAGGAGAGTTTATCCAGCAAACATCACTCACATTCAGGTAGCACCAGCACATCTGACAATGATACCTCTACCATGCATGGCTCACACCTGTCCAATGTGCCAGGTCATACAGCTAGCACAGAGCTTGGCTGTGTTCATGCAGTCACACACACGTTTCACATCAAATGCCCATACAGAAACACACACACATAATAGGTACATTAGGCATTCGTGGTGTTTGCAGATTATTCTGTCTCAGTGGCTATTTGATAATTAGCTACATTTCTGCCTGCCTGTCTTTCTTACTCACACACACTCAGCCTTAGCCCCCCACTCCCATCCCACCCTTTGCAAATGATGATAATTGTGCCATCATCTTGTTTCTGTCTTTTGGATTCAGGGATGTGTATGTATTTTTTTCTGATGCACAGGGTGCATAGCTAACTGAATGCTTAGCATATGTATTGGTGATGCTATTTTGAAACTTTTAATGATTTCTTACAGCCTCTTTACTGTTGTGATTACTACCTTGAAATCTTCAATACATCAGTGAGGCTTATTGCTCCACTTGTGAGAATGTGTGGATATTTAGACTTTGGACTGCTTTTTCTGTTGTATATATTTTCTATGTATGAGGCATATTAGCTTAATAATGGCAGAGATCTATCAACATAATTCAGTGCTGTCACAATTTGCTGTCATTGCTGAACAACTGAAATACATTCTATTTAGGTACATTTTCAAGTAATAGAATGCAAGGACCTGTCATTCATTTGTGTTCTTACCCACTTATTTAAGTGTTCCAGGTTCAACATTACTTTGATATTTCTGCAGGTACAACTGTTGTAATTCATTCAGGCCTGACTCTGTCTGATGCTAGCAGTACACAGCCATCACATGGATACGCCTTAGATGGTCAGAATATGTGCTATTGGTTGCCTCTTGACCAGGGTGAGGGCATACTGTGAACACCTACATCTACCTACATCCACAGCAGCAGGTAGTTCTTCCTCTGAGTCCTTACCTACATTTGGCTGTGGTGACCTTGTCAGTGGTGGTGGAACGTGTGCTCCTTCACCTTGGTGTTCCTGTTGCAGCTGTCTTTTTAGGATAATATTTTGTAAGTTAGCACACACAGTGATATATTTGACACAAGTACTGGGATCGTACTGTATCTAGGCACTGAAATTGTGACTTCAGCAGCCCAAATACATGCTCTATATTTCTTGTTTGAGTGTGTGCCTCATTATACTATTCCTGCATGGCTGTGTATTTGCATTTCTTTTTTTTTTTTCAATAATAAATCTTTATTGTTTTACCACTTATTCATACAACATTAAAGAAAAAAGAAAAAAGCAGATAATTCCCAAATAATGGTTCTAACAACAATACAACAACATATATACACTATTTACATGAATGCTTCCATCGGTTAACAAAGAGCAATAAAAAAGAACCCAACTTATGATACTTAATAATGCTTACTATACACATCTTAGCTTGCATAAATTTAACTCTAAAAACTCTTCTAAATGCTCATACTGTAAAGATCAAACTGCTGACCTCTTTCACATGTTCTGGAGCTGCAAATGTATATATAAACTTTGGAATTCTTTAAAAATTCAATTCAAAAGATGGGTTACCAAAATTCAACACTTTCTTGGGAATTTATGATTGTGTATTTGCATTTCTGATGGGAATCATCAGACATGGTTCGAGTGCATACCCTGCATACCCCATTAAATGGCCTTGTGGAATATCCCCCATGGAGAACCTCTTGTACAGCTGTGAGTTGGCCAGATACAGGAGTCATAGTAACTGTTGAGGATGCTAGCACACACATCCAGGATGATTCCCTTAGCATTACACATGACCTGGCAGTTAATGGAGTGGAAGTCCTTTCTGTTTATGTAGATCATTCCCTGTTCCACAGGTGGTACTTTGATCTCAATGTGTGTGCAGTCTGTGGCACCCAAGGCTTCAGGGAAGTGTGCTATGGGTAGAAATCCTGCATAGTTGTAGTTCTGTCATCTGGGGTACAAGGAAATATATATAGTCACTGGCATGCTGTAGCATAACATTCAGGAATTGATGAAGAATCCTGGATAATGATGCCTGTGACACCCCAGCTTGTCTCCTGTTGGCCTCTGGAAGGTTCCTGTAGCTAAAATTCTGAGTGCTACACATACCTTGGTCTCCACAGGTATTGATTCCCTTCGGTTTGCCCTTGCTCTCAGTTGAGGACAAGAGAGGTTGCAGAGTTCTTAGAGTGTGTCTCTGTCCACTTTGTACCTTTCTACTATTTCTACCTCATGCACACCATGAGAAGTTAAACAGGATCTAAATACCTTTCTCCGCAGCAGCAACACACACTTCAGCTTGTTCCACATACACATGTAAATGAGCAGCAACACCCCCTAACATTCTTTCCCTCCAATGAAGTTTCCTTGGTTACAGTCCAATAAGTTTTGGAATCTGAGGCAAAAAGTTACACTAAGTGTATAAGATTGGTTTATAGCTTGTTGAATAGCTCCGCCATCCTGGATTGGTTGATAAGTATACAATTCTGCTTATGCTGTAATTAACATGCCATGATGTTTATTGTGTTTGCATGGCTGTACACATCTTGTAGAGCTGCTTACGGAATACAAATTGGCATACAATGATGTGCACACAGTTTTAGTGAACCATGTAGGATTTATTGAATCCAGCCCAATGTTTTGTTACTGATTTGTTAAATGTACAACCTTTTTCTAAACTGGGAAGAAAAAGCAGTGCACTGAAAAATTACAAATACTTGTTTTAACTGAAAAACTTAAGGGATAGTGATGAAGAATTTAATTTGTTCTGCAAATACATTTGTAAAGCCTTATATGAATTAAGAGATCAATTATCAGTGTCTGTAATGTGAATAACCTATGACCATACTAATGAAAATTTGGTCTGTTCCATTACACATGTAAGTTTACACTGGTCAGGGTAAGAAGCCAACTTTGAATGCTGTAGATGCCTTGTGGTTCCTTATATTATAAATATATTTAAATATTTTTTTGCCAGTTGAAAAGAAATATAGCCATCCTTGCATGTATCTGAAGGGCATATTTTGCATTGTTGTTGAATAGTAACGTGTAAAGTTAAGCAGCACTTGTTTACATTGAATGGATTACTTATAAGAAGTTAACATATTTATTTGTGTATTATCAGTGAAACAGACTGAGAAACAAGCATATATAATTTAAATTTCTTTGAAAGGAGGTTTTTTTTACATAATGAAAGAAAATGGGTACTCATAGTTTCATAATTCCTTATTAATGTAGTTAGGCCTGAAGACCACCAAGGATTGCAGATTCCTTGAAACCATGCATAAAATGTTTCTATCCTATATATTTATCAAACTGCATTTTAAAAATGTCCAAAGACAATGGCATATGAATGCCCTATGGAAATTTGTACCACAGTGATGGTATAATTTGTGATAAATAACTATCCATTTTCATTGTCGTATTCCTGAATATTTTGTACATTGTCCCCTTGGAAGCTAGGATATTGCCCAGTTAGAATTAAACCCAAGTCATTTCATAAATTTGCATTATGTATTGATCAGTAACTTAAGCACAATTTCTCTACTTTTTACTTTAACAGTCTCATTAACTTTCTATTCCAACAAAGCGAGTCACAGCTATTCTCTGCTCCTAGAGATTGCCTCTTAGTAGACAATATCCAACACATTCAATACACCTGCTTTAAAAAATCAATTCACAGTCCTAGTTATCTCCAAAAGTAATATTTGCATCTTATTTACATGCTGTCCTTCTATAGCTATGTACACAACCTCAAAGTTAACACAATAATGCGCTGAAGTAATTGTAAATGGGAGGATATAGTAAACCTATTAGCTGATACATTTAGCTCAAGATTTTCACTCTGCTGTCCCAACACCTCCCAAGAAATACCCTCCACCATATTCCCCCAACTACCACTAGTGAACAGATCCTCAATGCACTCTCCATAGCAAAAAAAAAAAATACTACATCTATGGGCCCTTATAAACTCTCAGATTGCCTTCTAAATAGCATGAAACTTGACCTATCTGGCCCTTTAGAATCATTGTTCAACCTTACCTTTAAAACTGGCTTCATACTTAGTGAATGGAGAAATGCAGCAGTTATCCCTCTGCACAAGGGCAGGCCATCTACTGATCTGTGTTATAACAGACCTAAAAGTCTGACTAGTCTCATATATAAGACAATGGAAAGAATTATCATGGATATTATAAATGCAGAAATATTCAGACAATGGATGCAACACAATTTGGATTTGTCAAGGGCACATCATGGCTGTTCAACCTGGTGGGTCTCTTCAAAAAAGTATCCAAAGTTATAGGTTCGAGGGCATTTATAAGCCTAGACCATTTTTAGTATGGGGAACTATACCCATTATTTTGCTGTGCCTCTGTCGAGCAGTGACACTGAGGTAATTCCTGGGGTATATCTGCGATCTCCCATCCATTGGTCAAGATTTCTCTTGAACAAGGCCAGCTGCTCTGCCTCACATGCGGGATTTTGTTCCACAGCATAGGAGTCTTTGGGTGATGAATCTATCCCTCCAGCCGTCCTATTAATAGAGGTTAAGTCTCCCGCCTTTGTGGCTCTGATGGATCTAGATTTTTGAGGTGAAGCATATTCATCAAATCTGGGTTTGACATGGCCTTGTATGTTAGGCAAAAGGTCACCTCTGAGCAAGCTGTAAGCGACTGAATAGAGCTGGAGTTCTTTCAGTCGGGCAGCATAGGACTTTTTGAGACCCTTTTTTTGGTGAAGAACTTTTGTGGCCTCTCCAGCTGCTGCAAGTGTCGGGTCAGATACATTCCATGGGGGGCATTGTACTCAATCATTGGTCTGATGAGTGATGAGTAAAGGAGACTATGACCTCCCTTGATCTAGATGAGAATCCCTTCATGATAAGGTGGGCAATGTAGAAGGACTTCTAACTACTTTAGCTACATGGGTGTCGAATGACAGACTACTATCAACCTGGGTCCCCAGGTCTGATAACTTCTTCTGTGCTCAGTGGATTGCCACGGTAGCTAGGGTAACCTTGTTTGAAGGGTATGACTATGCATTTTTGGCATTTAACTTTAGGCGTGGCTCTGGCACCAGTTATCCGTTTCTGTGAGACCCTTCTGAAGGATATCTGTGTCAGATGTGTTTGTTTGCAGTCATCTGCAAACTTTGTCAGCCATAACCCTCCTGTGTTTGCTTGAGGACTGAGCCCTGTGGGACACCACTTGTGACAGGCTTTTGAGTCTGACATGGCCAGCAACTCTGACCCTGTGGGTTCTCACTCCAGCCAGTTTGCAACCCATCTTGTGATGTATGGGTTAACATTTAAGCTGATGAGTTTTTCAATGATACCCGGGGTATTGTATATCAAGAGCCTTAGCCAGATCGGTAGGCTGTATGGACTGCCTTTCCCTCATCAATGGCTTTGGTGACTGTTTGAAAAAGTCAACCAAGTTTAAAAGGCATGATCTGCCTTTGACAAAGCCAAACTGGGTTGGATCCAAAGTCTGCAAATTCCCTATGTCTTTATTTATGAGGTCCATTATGATCCTCTCCATGGCTTTGCAGATAAGGCTTGTCAAGCTAATGGGCGGTAATTTCAGGGTCTGTGGAGGCACCGCCTTTGTGAAGTGGGACCACAGTTGCAGCACTCCTGGTAAATGTATCCAGAGGTAAGACTTTGATTAAACAGCTGTCCTAGCTGTGGGTTTAATTCCTCATTGAGTTTATGGGGCACAGCCCGGGGGACACCATGGTCCCATGGATGCTGTGTTTTTACTGGAGAGAGCAGTTCTCACTTGGGCGCTGGAGATGTTTGGGGGCTGCACTCATTTGGTATAGATATCTCCTTTTTTGGGGAGGGGGGGAGAAGTTTGCACTGAACCTGTTAGCCAGTATGTTGGCAATGTCTGTAGGATCAGTAATCTTCACATCATTTTGAACTAGTTCTGAGCATATCTGGGGGTTTCCTCCTAGGTTTCTAACATAGCTAAAGAAGGCCTTATGATTGTCTTTTGAGTCTTTAGCTATTTTTCTCTCGAAATTTGCTTTGGATGATTTTATGAGAGCTCTTAGTTTTTTACTTATAGTGATCAAGGGTGTCTTACCTTTTAAGGATTTTGCTCTATCTTGTAGTAGCTTCCTCCTTTTGTTGTAGAGTTTGTTTATGGCTGGGGTCCACCAGACTGGACGCTTGCCTTTGGTACAAAGAGTCTTTGTTTTGCTTGGGATTGCCTTATCCATGCAGTCCTGCAGGTGCTGGTAGAAGGCGTTTGTAAGTGATTCAGCGGCTTGAGTATTGTTTTCCGCCGGCTCGGGGGCCTGAAAGGAGACCACACTAGTCTTTAGAAGTGTGAAGTCGGCTTTGGACAAAGGCAAAAGGGTACACACTGCCTATCTAGACCTGGCTAAAGCATTCAATACTAATTCCTTCAGGTACTCTCATCAAACTCATAAAACTAGGAGTAAACCCCTGAGTCACTTGTTGGATAGCCAAATGTTTAAACATGAATATCCTACTGAAACGCCATGCTTTTTCACATCTATGTTCATTTATGGGACTCAGGCAAAAGTCTGAGATCAGTTTTTTCAATGGATTTCTGAATAATGCTTGTTAAGCTAAACGTTCAATAAGCGGAATCTCTGCCCTTAGGAATGGGCACCACTTTGGCCTCTTTCCATATGTCTGGGAAACAACCAGACAGAAACATTTTTAAAATAAATATGTTATACATGATACAAGGCCATAAATTGTCTTACTCAAAAATATCCATTTAGGTCATCAAGTCTTCTACCGACATCTGATTTGATGATCTTCACAACTTTCTCTGTTATTATTATATATGTACTACCATGGATGCATTTTCCCTGTTATTATGGTCATGTACTATCACTGATGCATTTCCCTGCTATTATGGGCATGTACTACCATCTGATAATTTTTTCCTGTTATTATGGGCATATACTACCACTGATGGATTTTCCCTGTTGTTATGGGTATGTATTACAACTGATATATTTCCCTGTTATTATGGGCGTAGACTACCACTGGAGTATGTTCCTGTTATTATGGGCATGGACTACCACTGATGAATTTTCCCTGTTATTATGGGCATGTACTATCACTGATACATGTTCTCTGTTATTATGGGCATGTACTACCATCAATGCATTTCCCTGTTATTATGGGTCTGTACTACCACTGATGCATTTCCTCTTTATTATGGGAATGTACTACCACTGATGTATGCCCCTGTTATTATGGGCATTGACTATCACTGATGCATGTTCCCTGTTATTATGAGCATGTACTACCACTTTTGCATGTTCCCTGTTATTATGGACATGTACTATCAATGATGCATTTTCCCTTTTATTATGAGCATGTACTACCACAGAAGCATTTTGTTTTACATTATTATGGACATGTACTATCACTGATCCATGTTCCCTGTTATTATGGACATGTACTATCACTTTTCCATGTTCCCTGTTATTATGGGTATGTACTATCACTGATCCATGTTCCCTGTTATTATGGACATGTACTATCACTGATCCATGTTTTCTGTTATTATGGACATGTACTATCAATGATGCATTTTCCCTTTTATTATGAGCATGTACTACCACAGAAGCATTTTTTTGCATTATTATGGACATGTACTATCACTGATCCATGTTCACTGATCCATGTTCCCTGTTATTATGGACATGTACTATCACTGATCCATGTTTTCTGTTATTATGGACATGTACTATCACTGATCCATGTTCTCTGTTATTATGGACATGTACTATCACTGATCCATGTTCCCTGTTATTATGGGCATGTACTACCACAGATGCATTTTTTGCATCATTATGAGCATGGACTACCACTGACGTATTTTACCTGTTATTGTTGGCATGGCCTGACATTGATATTTCTTCAGTTGCCATTACTGGTCATTGCTATTCCAATTGCCCATTTTAAGAGGTACTTGTAAGCTCCCTTATAAATTACCAAAAAATTTTCAGAGAATATTTCAGATATAACTTTTTTGTGTAGCATTACTGCGGTGGTGGTGCTGCGGTAGCATTGTTGCCTCACAGTAAGACACTGTCCAGTTCGATTCTCAGCTAGAGCGTCTTCTGCATGGAGACATGCATGAATGGGCATACCTTCGTTGAAGGTTGTGCATCAGGGCTGGTAACTCAGCACATAAAAATCAACTACCAATCATTAGCAGACTGGAGTTCTGCTGTGGCGACCCCTAACCGGGAAAAGCCGAAAGACACAACAACAACATTATTAACTACTAGATTAATGTTGCCCAAATTGTCTTTACCATTCAGCCTAAGTTGTCTATAAAAGGTATTTATATCATTGTATGTTAATATAAACTCATTACCATTATTTACTATCCTCAGACCAATTCCCTGTGCCTTTATAGATTTTGTATACAATTCTTTATTTTGACTAGGTAGAAGTTTGTGCTAAATTGTCCAGTGATATTTTTCCTTAGCTAGCCATTTAACAGACCTAGCCCACCATGATGAATTCTTGCTTCCACTAAGGTTCTTAGAGCCAAGTTGTACATATTTCTCAATACGTGCATTGATGAGTTTGTAGAATTCACCCGTATTAGCATTCTGCATCATTATTCCTGCCAGTCCCAGTTCAAAATCACCTGTACTATGGTGTCATAATCACCTGGTAAATTTCCTAGCAGGACTAATAATAATGGACCTTTCTTCCATGGCCTTAATTTCTGTAGCAATGCTTTGGTAGTTAGAATTTCCTAATTCTGATTTAGTATTGAAACAAGGGCCCAAATCACATCTAAGAATTTCCAAGGCAGAGAAGGATATCTGACTATTTTTCTATAGTTACTCCATATGCAATTGTCAGTTATCCATTTAAATTGAGAACTATGTATGGTTAACATTTTCCAGCAAATACATGAACCATTCAAATTCTCAGCAATGACTGCATACTTTTTTTTTCCAAAACAGGACCATGACACAGACATGAAGCTATCAAAGGTTGCAGGCTGTTTATCTATAATGTTATGGCACATCTCATTACCAAGGGTTTTGCGTCCTGGAAGAAAGAGGTCATCATCTCTTTCTACTCTTCCCTCATTAGGCCATTCATCGAGCATAATGCCCCATTTGGCATGTGCCTCACTAGACACATGCAACAGCTGAAAATGCCACAAAAGTATCTCATGAAGAGGATCCTAGGCCTTAAACACATTCTACATGGACAGACTCAAAAAACTCTACCTATTCTCTGTCTCATATTGTCTACTAAGAGGCAATCTCTGCTTGACTTACAAAGCCCTGTCTGACCCATCTCAGTTAGAAATGCTACATGTAAAGAAAGCCCAATCCCTCTGCACCACATGCTCCAGAGACCTCAACCTCATTACCACAATCAACAAAACATGCTGGAGGGACAGTTTCATAACCCAGAGACTGCCCATGCACTGGAATAGACTTCCCATACATGTCAAGCAGAGCACCTCACTGGCCCTCTTCAACAGAAATCTTGATGAGTGGATGGAAAATAGAAATTCTACCCCAGGGATCACTCCAGTGGATCTACTTAATAGAGGCACTGGGAATTAACGTCGGGTGACACGATGTCAGGGCACTTCTATGGGCTAGGCTTGTAAAGGATCCAGGGCCATTAGCCTAGTACATACCTATGAGCCTATGAACTTATGATAAATGTGTAGCTCACAAGGAGGTAAGAAGTACTGCAACATCTCAAGTGCAATTCTCCATCATAATTCTGTGACCATCTTCCTTTTAAATGAAGTCAACTAAATAGTCGACTTATGTTGTTCCTAACATAAATCAAAGCATCACTCTGCTCCTGTTTACCCTGTATCTGTAGTAACCCGGACAACCTGACAATAACAAAGGTCAATTAATAATATTATACTAAGCTTCCGAGATAAGAACTACATCATATTCCTGAGGCACTGTTCTGTATTCAAGGTCAAATATTATTATTATTATTATTATTATTATTATTATTATTATTATTATTATTATTTAGCTTTACATATAGAGTTTTAATGCTTGTCCCTGGGATGTTTTCAAACTTTCAAGGGTAGTGTACCAGCCACAAGAGATACTTGGTTAAATGTTATGAACATAAAGCTAAATTTGCAGGCCACCTTTTGAGTTACCTTAAATGTTTGACTTTTCCTTTGAATCTGTACATGTTGTCTTAACAAAACTTATTTGTGAAACATGTGTGTCTAGGTACAGACTTGTAGGTTTCCCCAAATCATTAAATGTTTTAATTCTGCAGTTTGGCATTTTGGGGTAATCTGTTTTAGGTGAAGATTTGTCTGATTACTCTATAATGAGATACTATGTATTATTTTTGATCTCATAAAAAGTTGTATCTTAAGGAGAAGAACTAGATGACTGTTTTGAGGTATCTTCATGGTCAGAATTAACAAAATGAGAAGGCCACATGCAGCTGAATAAAACTGTTCTTCACCTTTAAAAGAAAAAAAAGAATAGCTTATTTTATGTTTTCTTTAATTTCATAGAGCCTTCACAAGTACTGAAAAAGCCTGCATGAATTCAGAAAATGCATGCAATTAGCTGGTCTTGCAAGGCTACCAGCACATCCTCCGTGCTGCTTCAAAGTGAAATTGAATACCTCTTCACCTAAATTTAATAACCAAATAAAGGTGTACTAAAGTAGAAAACTGGTGCTTGGGTTCACTATGTTAACAGCTCTTCTGCAACTATATACTTTGGATTTGGTATGTCTTTATTCAATGATTCTTAGTGTGTTGAAGTAGGAAGTGATGTACTAATGTGTGCGCCTGTTTACCACTGACCAGGGACATAGCCATGAAGTCTCTGTCAGCTTCACAAAGGCAGCAACCACCTCATAAAATATAAACTTAAGAAAAAACATCAGTTTAGTAAACCAAACTTTCAGAAAAAAGAGCTATTTGGAAATATATAACCATAAACCATAAAAAAAAAAATTTATTTAAATTCTAGCATACCTCATTACACAAAATAAATTGATTACTTAAAAAAATGTATGTTGTGGCATACATGGCACATACCTGGCTACTCTCTGCTAATCCAGAAATGCTAAATAATGTCACAGATGAAAAAAGCCTTAACTAGAGCCCAGGTGAACTGGGTTTGGTTAACAGCTTGGCTATCTGAGGTGGTGGCAGGCGGGGATGGGCATGTCCATCTAGAAGGAGAGCATTCACTGCAAATGTTACCATAAGGGGAAGCATGGTCCACAGAGGGGAATAGTCTTTGGACACACTGATGAATGCAAGGGTGAGGGGCGAAAAAGTAATGGTAGGTCATACCCCCAACAAGTGGAAACTTTTGCCAGCACCACCAATCAGAAAGCCCTTTAAATCCATGCTAGCCCCAGCTCACCTGTGGGGGGAGGAGCAGGTAAATTCAGCTATGGATGTGGCTATTGGGACAACTGGACAGAGTAAAACTCTTTTTTTTCTAATAATTTAAGTGCTTTTTAAATTAGATACAAATGAAATAGCCTCATTTGAATACTTTGTTTAAATCTTAAACAAATTTCAGAATCTTCAGTATTACGATCAGGATTAAAGCAGAACAAGTGTGGTAAACTTTTGGTGCTGTTTCGCCAACACAACAATGCTTATTCATAAATGTTGAGGGCATAGACATACCCAGGGGTTCAATAAACTCTGTGCAGCCTTCAAGTGAAGCCTACATAGAGTTTATGTGTTAGCACAATGAGCAGTAGTGCTAATCCATGCATGAATGGGTGCACCTTCGTTGAAGGTTGTGCATCAGGGCTGGTAACTCAGCACATAAAAATCAACTACCAATCATTAGCAGACTGGAGTTCTGCTGTGGCGACCCCTAACCGGGAAAAGCCGAAAGACACAACAACAACATTATTAACTACTAGATTAATGTTGCCCAAATTGTCTTTACCATACAGCCTAAGTTGTCTATAAAAGGTATTTATATCATTGTATGTTAATATAAATTCATTACCATTATTTACTATCCTCAGACCAATTCCCTGTGCCTTCATAGATTTTGTATACAATTCTTTATTTTGACTAGATAGACGTTTGTGCTAAATTGTCCAGTGATATTTTTCCTTAGCTAGTCATTTAACAGACCTAGCCCACCATGATGAATTCTTGCTTCCACTAAGGTTCTTAGAGCCAAGTTGTACATATTTCTCAATACGTGCATTGATGAGTTTGTAGAATTCACCAGTATTAGCATTCTGCATCATTATTCCTGCCAGTCCCAGTTCAAAATTACTATGGTGTCATAATCACCTGGTAAATTTCCTAGCAGGACTAATAATAATGGACCTTTCTTCCATGGCCTTAATTTCTGTAGCAATGCTTTGGTAGTTAGAATTTCCTAATTCTGATTTAGTATTGAAACAAGGGCCCAAATCACATCTAAGAATTTCCAAGGCAGAAAAGGATATCTGACTATTTTTCTATAGTTACTCCTTATGCGATTGTCAGTTATCCATTTAAATTTTGAGCTATGTATGGTTAACATTTTCCAGCAAATACATGAACCATTCAGATCCTCAGCAATGACTGCATACTTTTTTTTTTTCAAAACAGGACCATGACACAGACATGAAGCTATCAAAGGTTGCATACTGTTTATCTATAATGTTATGGCACATCTCATTATCAAGGTTTTTGCATCCAGGAAGAAAGAGGTCATCATCTCTTTCTACTCTTCCCTCATTAGGCCATTCATCAAGTATAATGCACCATTTGGCATGTGCCTCACTAGACACATGCAACAGCTGAAAATGCCACAAAAGTATCTCATGAAGAGGATCCTAGGCCTTAAACACATTCTACATGGACAGACTCAAAAAACTCTACCTATTCTCTGTCTCATATTGTCTACTAAGAGGCAATCTCTGCTTGACTTACAAAGCCCTGTCTGACCCATCTCAGTTAGAAATGCTACATCTAAAGAAATCCCAATCCCTCTGCACCACATGCTCCAGAGACCTCAACCTCATTACCACAATCAACAAAACATGCTGGAGGGGCAGTTTCATAACCCAGAGACTGCCCATGCACTGGAATAGACTTCCCATACATGTCAAGCAGAGCACCTCACTGGCCCTCTTCAACAGAAATCTTGATGAGTGGATGGGAAATAGAAATTCTACCCCAGGGATCACTCCAGTGGATCTACTTAATAGAGGCACTGGGAACTAACGTCGGGTGACATGATGCCAGGGCACTTCTATGGGCTAGGCTTGTAAAGGATCCAGGGCCATTAGCCTAGTACACATCTATGAGCCTATGAACTTATGACAAATGTGTAGCTCACAAGGAGGTAAGAAGTACTGCAACATCTCAAGTGCAATTTTCCATCATAATTCTGTGACCATCTTCCTTTTAAATGAAGTCAACTAAATAGTCGACTTACGTTGTTCCTAACATAAATCAAAGCACCACTCTGCTCCTGTTTACCCTGTATCTGCAGTAACCCCGACAACCTGACAATGATAAAGGTCAATTAATAATATTATACTAAGCTTCCGAGATAAGAAATACATCATATTACTGCTGCACTGTTCTGTATTCAAGGTCAAATATTATTATTATTATTATTATTATTATTATTATTATTATTATTTAGCTTTACATATAGAGTTTTAATGCTTGTCCCTGGGATGTTTTCAAACTTTCAAGGGTAGTGTACCAGCCACAAGAGATACTTGGTTAAATGTTATGAACATAAAGCTAAATTTGCAGGCCACCTTTTGAGTTACCTTAAATGTTTGACTTTTCCTTTGAATCTGTATATATTATCTTAACAAAACTTATTTGTGGAACCTGTGTGTCTAGGTACAGACTTGTAGATTTCTCCAAATCATTAAATGTTTTAATTCTGCAGTTTGGCATTTTGGTGCAATCTGTTTTAGGTGAAGATTTGTCTGATTACTCTGTAATGAGATACTATGCATTATTTTTGATCTCATAAAAAGTTGTATCTTAAAGAGAAGAACTAGATGACTGTTTTGAGGCATCTTCATGGTCATAATTAACAAAATGAGGAAGCCACATGCAGCTGAATAAAACTGTTCTTCACCTTTAAAAGAAAAAAAAGAATGGCTTATTTTATGTTTTCTTTAATTTCATAGAGCCTTCACAAGTACTGAAAAAGCCTGCATGAATTCAGAAAATGCATGCAATTAGCTGGTCTTGCAAGGCAACAAGCACATCCTTTGTGCTGCTTCAAAGTGAAATTGAATACCTCTTCACCTAAATTTAATAACCAAATAAAGGTGTACTAAAGTAGAAAACTGGTGCTTGGGTTCACTATGTTAACAGGTCTTCTGCAACTATACACTTTGGATTTGGTATGTCTTTCATATGCACAATGATTCTTAGTGTGTTGAAGTAGGAAGTGATGTACTAATGTGTGCACCTGTTTACCACTGACCAGGGACATAGCCATGAAGTCTCTGTCAGCTTCACAAAGGCAGCAACCACCTCATAAAATATAAACTTAAGAAAAAACATCAGTTTAGTAAACCAAACTTTCAGAAAAAAGAGCTATTTGGAAATATATAACCATAAACCATAAAAATATTTTTATTTAAATTCTAGCATACCTCATTACACAAAATAAATTGATTACTTAAAAAAATGTATGTTGCGGCATACATGGCACATACCTGGCTACTCTGCTAACCCAGAAATGCTAAATAATGTCACAGATGAAAAAAGCCCTAACTAGAGCCCAGGTGAACTGGGCTTGGTTAACAGCTTGGGTATCTGAGGTGGTGGCAGGTGGGAATGGGCATGTCCATCTAGAAAGAGAGCATTCACTGCAAATGTTACCATAAGGGGAAGCATGGTACAGAAGGGAACAGTCCTTGGACACACTGATGAATGCAACGGTGAGGGGCGAAAAAGTAATGGTAGGTCATACCCCCAACAAGTGGAAATGTTGCCAGCACCACCAATCAGAAAGTCCTTCAAATCCATACTAGCCCCAGCTCACCTGTGGATGGAGGAGCAGGTAAATTCAGCTATGGATGGGGCTACTGGGACAACTGGACAGAGTAAAACTCTTTTTTTCTAATAATTTAAGTGCTTTTTAAATTAGATACAAATTAAATAGCCTCATTTGAATACTTTGTTTAAATCTTAAACAAATTTCAGAATCTTCAGTATTATGATCAGGATTAAAGCAGAACAAGTGTGGTAAACATTTGCTGCTGTTTCGCCAACACAACAATGCTTATTCATAAATGTTGAGAGCATAGACATACCCAGGGGTTCAATAAACTCTGTGCAGCCTTCAAGTGAAGCCTACATAGAGTTTATGTGTTAGCACAATGAGCAGTAGTGCTAATCGTATAGTCATGCTGCTCATCACACCTACATGCATACAAGCATGGTTTTGTGGTCAGCAATAGTGTCGCTGGCCAGGAAACAATGAAGAACAGCACAAGCACAGAAAGAAGATGCATTCAAGTTTGCTTACAAGCATGCTTACATGCCCGGCAAGATTGTGCAGACAGCTACAATAACTACCGGGGTAAAAATACTGCAGTAGCAGCAGTAATAACACAGTAAAGAAAATTGTACACAGTACAATGTACAGTAAATAATTAAATGAGGCATGACCCAATGGAGGTGGGGTTAAATGGGAAGGGCAAATAGAAGAAACTTACACAAGGCAGGGAAAGTGTGCTGATGAAAATGGGCAGACATGAATAATTGGAATGAATAAAGAGGAAGAGGGCATGGTAAATATGCCAATATCCCCAAAATAGGATATGTCAATGTATGTACACAGCTAGCACAAGTCAGTAGAATAACAATAAGCACATATGTAGACAGCACAGTGCATAGTGCTGTTTTACACCTCTTGAGCAAGTATATTATGATATAAAAACACATGACAGTATATATGTGACAGTCACAGAAGGTGACATGTCAGTGGAGGAGAATGTTTGTGATATAAACATCACTGACATGCTCACTGGAGAGGACACTTAGCAAGGACAGTATATACAATAGGGGGTATGTGCATACTCTGAAGATATGGAAAATTATTTGCTTGAATATAACTGACATGTCATCATAACTCAGCCAATCAGGAACAAATAGCAACAGACTCCTGGACAAATGTAGACAGAAACTGGCATAATCATGAACACTGTTACAACACTATGACCATTAATCTGTAGCATTGGTAGAATACATAAATATAACTTATTATACATGCTCTTCAGGAACAGACATCTACTATAGTAATAATTATCAGCATTTTGTAAGTAGAATTCACCACTCCTTCCTCAAAATTGACTGATTTTTTGATGGTTTAAGAGGGACATTGTTAAAATTAGATTTGAAATCAGTGCCAATCATGGCCAGTCGACAGGTTTGCATAACACATAATCCACAATCACCACCTGCAAAAGTCTAACATATACCATCAATGTTGTCACGGAGCTGTGTATTTAATGGGTGCAAAACACAAAAATGTATCACACAAACATCTAGTAGAACAACTTGAAGGGAACTCTGTACTGTCAAATCCTACTGGGTACATATCCCAAAGAATAGTTCCATATGGTCTAACAGATGTTTGGAACCTCACTGTGCCAAATGTCATACACTTGACTAAAGCATCCCTGGCTGATGGAGGTATCAGCTATACAGACAACAACACATACAAACACCACACTATTATGAGGAGATTCCCTACACATTTGGGAATTGCATGTATCTGACACATGTAATACCAATGGATATTGTCTGAAGAATTGGCAATTGACATATGAATTAAGAAGTGATCCATTATAATGAATGGTACAGCAGTATGTGAGAATGATAGCAATGCATCAACTATGCTCATATGCACAGAAGTACAGCAATGCAAAGTCAAGTGTCAATGATCAAGGAAGCTGTTACTGTAATATTGTGCACATGCCAAACAACCAATGAAACACCCTCTAAAAGCACTTTTCAGGCCTCAAGACATGCCCACACGATCACTGTCATCACCAGTCAAAATGTTATACTACCATGAAACCCTAACATACATCCATATTTGTTCATGCAAACTATCAAGTGGCAATACTGATGGGATGTGTTGGTACACCCATGATGCAGTACAGTTGCACTATAGCTGTACCGAGGCTACAATTGCACCTCATAATGTCATAGGTTCATAGTAGAGTACTAGGCTAATGGCCCAAAAGCCCATACAAGCCTAGCCAGATATAGCATGCATTTAACAATTTTCAATAGGCAGGTAAACAAAGTTTACAGAGGTATGAGCCTATGCTATGATATGTAATACTGACTGCCTCTTAGAATAGAATAGTAGTAGGCTAACTGCCCATGTGGGCCATTTTAAGCCTAGCCAGTTACACCAAATAAGAATCAAACCCTGTACCTTATGTCTGTGAGGTAAACATCTTAACTATTATACTAACCCCCTCCTAAAAATTTCATCAAAGCTTCCCTGACTGGGAATTGAACCCAGGCCGTGGTGGTGAGAGTGCCATATCCTAACCACTAGACCAACAGGGACTCCCCTCTGACCTCCATGCTTCTGTCCATGAGGGGCATGGGCACCATCCCAGGAGTAAATTTTCAATTACACATACATTGATCTAGGTTGTGCTTGAAGAGGGTCATGAAAGAGCTTTGCTTTACATGAATGGGAAGCTTGTTTCAGACTAGGGGTAGTCTCTAAGAGACATATCTGTCTGTCTAATTTGATTTATTTATGTCAAAGGCTAGGTTAAGATCCTTGGAATGAGTGACCCTCTTGCAGTTTGTTTTAATGTGTAACATTTCCAGCAGGGCCTGCCTGGACACTGCCCTAAAGGCCAAACACAGAGTGCCCTGTAGGAGACAGAATACAGTGATTGGGTTTTCAATACTTCTGTGTAGGACATGTTTTTCATAACCTGCATCTTCCTGGTGAGAAAACTCTGGGTTCACTCCATCTGTTGCAGATCTCTGGGAATGTACATGCAAAAGGGTACATTGTGCTCAATTACTGGTGTGATGAGGACTGAGTCCAATGGAATTATAACATCCTTTGATCTAGATGCCATGCCATTAGGTATGAGTTGTGCCATATAGAAGGACTTTCTCACCACTGTAGACACAGGGTGGTCAAGGTTCAGATTAGTATCAACCTCAGTAACCACATTATGTACCACTGGGTCTACTCTTAGGGGTGCTGTCTATATTATAATTAGGTGGGGTATTTGCTTTATGAAAGGGAATAATTATGAATTGTTTTGCATTTATTTTCTCTCCATGGCTCTGGCAACAATCATTTCTGTGTGTTAATTCTTTGTGCAGTATATCAGCATTATATGTGGATTCCATGATTAAGCCCAGATTACAGTCAGCTGCAAATCTAGTCAGACAAAGACTGCCCATGTTTACACTGACTTCTGAGAAATAAATACCAAAACAGGAAAGGAACTAGTACAGAAACCTGTGGTACCCCCACTTTGACAGCATGTGTCCTGTTAGTGATCCATTTAGCTACTCACCTGGTGACTTAGGGGGTTATGCCCAGGCGAGAGAGTCTCTCTATAGTGGGGAATTGTGTCAAATGCCTTGGCCAGGTCACATTAGGCAGGATGCACAGTTTTTCTTTCATCCATGACCTTGGTGACCTTCTCAAAGAAGTCAACAAGATTTAACAGACATGATATATACCCTTAACAAATCCAAACTGGTTTGGTTCCAGAGTTGTGAGATTACCTAGGTCATTGTTGATAATGTATGTGATGATTATTTCCATGACCTTACTGGTGAGGCTATTCAGTCTTATGTGTCTATAATTCCCTGGTTATCTCAATGGTCCCCCCTTATGTAGAGGGATGACTGTTGCTGTCCACCACTCTGCTGAAATATAGCCCTTCTGGAAGCTGTGGTTAAATAGGGATCAAAGTGGGTCTGCTAGGTCATGTTTGAAGTTATATAAGAAGCAACCTAGGATGTTGTCAGGGCCCATTGATGTGGTGTTTTTAGCCAAAGAGTGGTCACAGATGATCCTGCTCTCTTGCGATAATAGGTTGAGGAATGGTGGCAGTTATAATTTGGGTGACAACTGGTGAGAACAAGGGGTGGAAGTTTGATTCAAATCTATCAGCTTAGAGGTCGTCTATTTCTTGTGGTTGAGAAAGGGTGTTGCCATCCACAACCACTTCTGCACATAACTGGGTATTCCCCTTAATATTTCATCACCTCCAAATGCAACAATGTATATGAATCTCATGCAGTACAGTGGAACTGTTAACACAGTCATACACCTCAACCTATTTCATGCCATTACCTCATCTGTATATCATATTCCTATATGTTTATCAGTGGAAATATGTGGGTGATGGCCCTGACACCATACATGAACACACTACAACTGCTGTGGATATTGTTCACACAGAAAAGTTAATAACTCAAATGCTGACAGTCCAAAAATGTTTCTGTGGAACACCTGAATAATCCTTGTGAGCAGCAGCACAATTGGGCATACAATGAATTCCCAAAGGTTGCAAATGAATCTGAACATGTCAAATTTTTCTGCATATAACAGCATTACAACATATGGATGAACCCAGGTGTATGTGCCATGTAATCAATATGATGTAATATTGCAGTATTTCTGATAACATTTCCAAATGCTGGGTATACACATGCACACCAGTGCCCACACTGCAGGTGTCACTGTGATGGTTGAATGAGGACTGTGTAGAATGAGGACATATGCAACACAAGAAAACATGCCATAGTAAGGCAACAATATACATTGCATCATCCCATGTCCCCAGTCCTCAGGACACATATTACTACAGCTGTTATAGAAGGAACATGTAACCAAATGGCAGCAGCGGGCATGAAGACAGTAGCCAAAATCCAAAATTGAAATACAGTGTTGTAGAACTACAGTACATCCACACCTCAACATAGCACATGTAGATGACAAGAACATTGATGTATGCAATGTTTAGAGGGTCATAAGGCATTACTAGGCTAATGGTCAAGAGCACATAAAATCCTAGCCATTATTATACCATTTAAAACAAAATCGTTATATCTATGTGAGGGAAGATAGTAGTCGTATATGCACATGAGTGTGTGTGTGTGTGTGTGTGTGTGTGTGTGTGTGTGTGTGTGTGTGTGTGTGTGTTTAATTTTATTACAGACTACTTCTGTCCATATGTGACATGTACCACCCAATGACAGAATTAGCAATAACACATCCAGTGGTCTAGGGATGGCTCACAACACACAAGGGCTCTGCTTCATGATGTGTGCATGCATCCTTCACATGATGACATCCTCAGTGTTCCACAGAAAAAATGTTATGTAGACAGTGTGAACAGGTGACATTGGATTCATGGGGCTATGTTAAATATTCTTCTGAGAGGGACTCAAATGAAAAGAGATTCAAAACATCATACAATGACTGTAATATACCCCCAACTATACCCACCCACCAGTTGACTGAGGTCAGATTTGAACACACCCATGAAGGTATGCAAGCTGGATTCCATACAGTGTAAGACTAGCATCACTACAGATGTCTAACTTTAACCATCTTAAAGTGCACTTTTTAATAGAGGATAACATCATCTGTATGCTGAGAAGAAGATATTGGGAGGATTGTGTGACATAGATGTGGATTCAAATTGTTTCTAGACTGATAGGTGAATGAATGCACACACACTCAAGCTGACTGCTGTGAGAGTAGGACTCCTACCTATTTAGTTACACAAGCTAGAGAACACAATACTTAGCTCTTGCACCAGCACAGACATCTGAGTTTAATACTGTCAGAGTGCACTTTATTGAGGGTGACAGCTTCAATATTTGATGAAAAGAAGATGTTGGGAAGACTGTGTGATATAGATATGGACTCACATCACAGTGTAAAATTGTCTCCAGACTGACAGTTGAATGAACACCCACACACATACTCAAGTTTACTGCTATGAAATTAGAACCAACTATCTAGTTATACAATCTAGAGAACACAGTACTCAATGCTAGCACCATGGCACATATCTGACTTTAACTGTATCAGAGTGGTTTTATGGAAGATGACATCATCAGTGCATGGAGAGAAGATGATATTGGGAAGTCTGTATGAAATTGCTGTGGAGTCATGTACGAGTGTAAAAGTATTTTCTGAATGATACTTGAGTGAGGGCAGAAGGACCTGAAGTCAAGCTCTTCTGACTATGCACACACACTCAGATATACAGACACACACACAAGTTGACTGTTGTGCAATTCAATCTCCTACCAAACTAGTTTCACAAGTTGGAGAACACAGTATTTAATACTTGCGCCATCACAGATGTCTGATTTTATCATTATCACAGCGTCCTCTACAGTGGATGATGTCATCATAGTATTGCACGTAACATATACTGTTATGAGACTTGTGTGCAAAGGCAGGACTTGAGATCTGATTGTGTGATTGCAATTTTCAAAAATGCATTAAAATACATCCTGGTAACCTAGGTGAAAGGTGCTGTCATAAATGCATGTTGCAGAACTGAGTTTCTCATATGTTGTTTAGATAAATCACACACACACACACACACACACACACACACACACACACACACACACACACACACACACACACACACACACACATGCTTTGGAAACCCAAGTACTGCAAGAATAGAGGTATGTGCCTTCATATTCAGATGAAGTGATGCCCACATTAATAGAATTTACTGACAATATCAATGTGATTTAATCATGGACAACCAATGTCTAGTGTCAGTATAAACCCATACGAAATGTAATAATGCAGTTATGCTCTGTATTTTTGTAGTCTGCTTGACAATGGCACAAATATTGATATATCAGTCGCAAGTGCATTGGTACAGGGCACACATGAATACCAGAAAGGAGGTGCTCAGTCAAGCACACATGTTCCTGATGTTCTCTTGTATTTATGAATGCCTTTCCATGTCATGGAACATAACAGCTGTTTACATAGTGTGTAGCCAAGAAACTTTGTGCAGATGATGGCAAAGTGTTAGCACATGTGTGATTTGCATTTCATGAAATAAACCTGAACTCGTGAATTAGCTTCAAAGATATGTTATGGGAGAAATTGCTGACAGATACTATGATGCTCATCCTGAAGTCTAAATTTGAAATTTTGGGTCCAAAGTTTTATTACATAAATAACTGTTGCCTATGCCTTCCCCATTTGTTCGACATTAAGCACAAGCAAATGGGGTTTTCTTCTTAAGGAAAAAAAAAATTAAGATTTAATTTAGTTCACCTTCCTTCCTGCAAACAGGCTAAGTGGCAATGTGGGGTTGTCCGCACTCTGGACAGTACTGAGTGTGGAAAATACACCTGCTGCCTAGCTTTCTTTGTGGCAAAATGTGCAAGAGCAGTGAGCTCCTACTCAGAACACAGGTTCAACTCCAGATTATTCTCTTGTTTTAAACAAATGGCATCAAGATGGCATTAGCTAAATAAATGTGATCATAGGTTCATAGGTGTGTACTAGGCTAATGGCCCTGGAGCCTTTACAAGCATAGCACATAGAAGTGCCCTGGCATTGTGTCACCTGATGTTAGTTCTCAGTGCTTCTATCAAGTAGAGTGAAATGGTGTGATCCCCGGGGTGAGCTTTCTATGACCCATCTACTCATCAAGATTTCTCTTGAACAGGGACAGCGAGGTGCTTTGCCTGACATGTATGGGAAGTCTATTCCAGAGCATGGGCTGCCTCTGGGTGAGGAACATGTCCCTCCAGCATGTTCTGTTGATTGTGGTAATGAGGTTGAGGTCTCTGAAGTGTGTGGTGCAGAAGGATTGGGATTTCTTTAGATGTAGCATTTCTAACAGAGCTGAGTCAGACATGGCTTTGCAAGTCAAGCAGAAATCGCCTCTAAGAAGGCGATATGAGACAGAGAATAGCTGGAGTCTTTTCAGTCTGTCCATCTAGGACATATGTTTAATGCCTAAGATCCTCTTCATAAGGTACTTCTGTGGCCTCTCCAGCCATTGCAGGTGTCTATTGAGGTACATGCCAAATGGGCATTATAGTCAATGATTGGTCTAATGAGGGAAGAGTAGAGAGAGAGGATAATCTCTTTCTTCCTGGATGCAAAACCCTTGGTAATGAGATGTACCACATAGAAGGACTTTCGGACTACACTGGCAATGTGGTGGTCAAAGGAGAGGTTGCTGTCAACCTGTGTCCCCAGATCTCTTATAATGCCATCAGTGTTCAGAGGGCTCCCATTGATGTGGAAGTTAGTGGGAACTGAGTTTTTACCAAAGGGGATGATAACACATTTTTGGCGATAAGCTTAAGGCCATGGTTTCGACACCAGTAATTAGTCTCAGTGAGGCCTTTCTGTAGGATGTCTACATCACTTGGGGAGTTACTAATGGCTCCCAGCTTGCAGTCATCTGCAAACTTGGTCAGCCAGAGTCCCTTTGTGTTGGCCTGGACTTCTGAGAAGTAGATGCAGAACAGGAGAGGACCCAGGACCTATCCCTGTGGGACTCCACTCATGACTGGCCAGCAGTCTAACTTGGAGTTTGCTACTTTCACACTGTGTGTTCTATCAATGAGCCAATTTGCAACCCATCTAGTGATACAGTGGTTGATGCCTAGTTTGATGAGTTTATCAATAATTCCTGAGTGAGGAATGGTATCAAAGGCCTTGGCCAGATCAAGGTAGTCTGTATGCACTGCCTTATCTTCATCCACAGCCCTAGTGACTGACTCAAATAAATTAACCAGGTTGAGCAGGCATGATCTCCCTTTCACAAGCCAAACTGCATGGGGTCTAGAGTTTGGAGATTTCCTATATCTTTGTTAATCAGGTCCATGATGATACACTCCATAGCTTTACATATCAGACTTATCAGGGGAATGGAGCGATAATTCCCAGGGTCTGTAGTCACTTCCCCTTTATGGAGAGGGATGACTGTAGCAGTGCACCATTTCGTAGGGACAAAGCCTGAGATGAGGCTGTGACAGAACAGGACACACAGATGTAGTGCCAGTTCATTTTGTAGTTCATGTAGAACACAGCCAGGGATATTGTCCCATGGAAACTGTATTCTTCACCTTGGACAATGCAGCTTTAACCTGGACCACAGTAATGCTGGGTGCCTGGCATTCTTCTGGTATTGTGATTGGTCCTTTATGGGGAGAGAGAGGGGTGAAGTTGGCACTGAATCTGTCGGCCAGTTTGCTGGCAATATCTGTTGGTTCAGCATAGGAAGTACCATTGTGCAATAACTCAGAGCGCATCTGGGTATTGTTATGGAGGTTCTTGATAAAACTATAAAAGCCTTTGTGATTGTATTTAGTGTCTGTCGCAATTCTGCCTTCATAGCTGGCTTTAGAGTATTTGATGAGGGATCTCAACTTTTTGTTGAGGCTAATAAGGGAGTTTTTCCTGTCTTGGGACTTCACCTTGTTCTGCAACAGTTTATTCCTTCTGTTGTAGAATTTATAAATGGGAGGGGACCACCAGTTTGGCTTCCTTTTTTTGGAGGAGAGTGTCTTGATTGTGTTGGGTATGGCTATTTCCATGCATTTATGTACATGTTCATACAGTGCATTGGTGTATGATTCCGCAGTCATGCAGCTATTTTCCATTGGCATGGTAGTCAGCTTTGGAGAAGTTTTTCAAGATGGTTACCTTTGGGGGGTGTGGGTGAGATGGATTTCCATGATGATTAGTTTATGGTCGGATCTGACCAGGGAGGGATTGACTATTGGTGTAGAGCAATGGTCATCCATGTTACTAATAACCAGGTCAGTGATGTTGTTTCCTCTAGTGGGAGTCAAAATGAGCTGGTCCAGGGCATTGGAACTGATGAATTCCATGAAGCATTGGGACAGTGTATTGGTGCTTCAGTAGTTTTCCCAGTTGATGGAGGGGTAGTTGAAGTCTCCTAGTATGAAAGTCCTGGGTTAGACCTTGATAGATTTCAGGGTGCTTAGGAATGTGAAGTGAGAGTCTAGGGACATGGTTGGGGACCTATAGCAAGCTATGACCTGGATGGCAGTCTTACCCAAAGTTAGTTGTACCTGAAGTATCACAGATGCATTATACCGGGTTACTAGTTTGGAGGTGTGCATATCCTTTATGAATATGGAGACACCACTGCCTTTGGAGGTTTGGTTCATGTTTTGGGGCCAAAAGGTGTGGAATGAATTATAGCCTGGTAGTGCAGGGGTGCTTTCCTCCACTTTAAACCAGTTCTCCTTTACCAGCACACATGTCAATGTTCTCCATTTTGAGGAGTGCTTCGAGTCAGTGCATCTTGAGATTTAGACTTCTAGCGTTGAGCAGCATGACTCTCAGATTGCATTTATTTATAGCTGTTACGGTGGTAATTTGGTCTTTGGAACTACGCCTAAAAAGACACGATACGGGTGGAATGCAAATGTGAATATTAATGACTACACTAAGGTATTTGTCTTCCCCAGATTTTATTAGTAATCCCTACCTCATTACAGTTGTACAACTAGTAGATGTTTTGCAGGCCTCACTGCAAATCACAAGTTAATTGTGTGCACAGCTTTCTAGAAATGATAAGGGGCAGCACATCTTTTCTAATGATTATTATGACCCACCAAATATGCTATTTGTGTATGGCCAGATATCCTGAAAAGTGTGCATTCAGTATACTTCTTCACAGTAAGAACAGTTTCCACATCACATTAAGCAAACATTTCATCCTTCATCACGTGAACATGATAGAAAGGGAATCCTACAGCAGATTTTTAAACCTTGCACACTACAGGGCACTAATAAACTACTGAATCAAGATAACATATTAGTATTATCCATCAGCAAGTCATATCAGTATGCAGTAACCATGAGATGGCCTGTACATCCATCCCCGTAATAGATACCCACATATAAAGAGGGGTGAGAGTGAAGGGAAGAATACAAGGAGAGACAGATATGCACATAACAATGTTTGGTGTAATGGAACATTCCTGGACATGTTTTTGGTCTGTTTTCATTATTAACCTGCCATGCTCTGTAGCATGAAGTGACCAACATGATGGTAAAGAAGGGTTAGTACAGAGACAACAGGCCTATGACAAGAAGAACAAGATTGGATAAATATGTCATAGTTGTAGGGCTAGATGTCACTCCAAATACTCATTTTTGACCATTATTCAATATATCTCCACAAGAACTCATAACCGTGGCAAATGTTAAGATGTGGGTGATTAAACATATCATATACATGTAAATTCACACTAAGAAATGATGTGAGATGCATCTGAAATCAAACCCTTAATGTTATTGGCAAAAACATTCTTCAGTCAAGTGATTTATGTCAACACCCCACAAAGGAAATTGCATTTTGTTAAATTCAGTGGTCTAAAGAACCATCAAAGTAACTGTTTCAAAGTAGTAGCTTTATTCTGCTGTAACTATGTATTCCTTTAGCACAGGAAGTTTAAGCAGTATATCTTGGTGATAAGTGGATTAGTGAGGCTCATGGCATGTTTCCACTAGGACATTAACAGCCATTCACCACAACTTGGCACTGGTGCATGATGCCAAACTCCATGCAAATGTAGAGTACAAAACGTGAAGACCTTTTATTGGCCATTTCTGACCATGTGTATGGTGTGCTATTCTATTTTTTGACCAGTTTAAAAGTTTAAAAATGACATTGATAGGAAAGTGATGAAATTGGGGGGGGGTAAGCAGATAGAAGAGCAAAGGGAAAGCAATAAAGGTATTTGCAGGAGGGAATTATGAAAGAGCCCTAGATATCCACTTCTTCAATACCATAATCTGAATACATATAGAAAATTGGATGAATTTGGACTGTCACCACAACATGCATAGCCACTTGGACCAAATCAAGTGTGTTGAGAAGACACATATGTGAAGTGGAGAGCTATATATGGGGCAATTTTTTTCTGTGGGACATGTGCCTGTTTTTGTGGGGGATTTCAAGAAGAGAGGAATGTTGGGAATGGGATATAGGAATGGGAAGGTCAGATAAGTAGGGTAGGTGAAGAAGCAGGTGCAGACAAACAGGACAAACAAGACAGACACAGGGATGGCGATGGACACAAAAATGTTGAGGGACATCAAGATTGGGGATAGGTAGGGGACATCATGGGAACAGTGAGAATCTAGTTCTCAGGTCCTTGTGAGACTGCTTGACATGGAAGTCTCTTTTCTATTTTAGTGAGCAACCTCTCAAGGTGACTGATGCAGGCACCAAGGCAAGTTACTATGACATCATACACCATCCCTGGCAGCTCCTGGTGGGTGACATAATCACTGCCTCAACCAATATTCCCAGAGAGTATCAATGCACCAGCATGCTTCCTGATGTGGATGGAACAGATAGTCCTGGTAGTGCAAGGGCCACAGAGGCAGTACTGCCAGGTTGTACGTCAGAGATGCTGAGTGTTGATGCATCAGCTAGTGGAGGGTTGGCAGGCTGAGCAGCAGTGGATGGTCTACCTCCCTGTGCTGAAAAGCATTCAGTTTGTTGGAAGAAAGGCATGACATCAGAATGGTGTGTTTTCAGTTAAAGAAAGAGAAAGATAAGGGGTGGTTTGAGACAAAAAGAAAAGAGATGATTAGAACCAATATATGTTACATTCAGGCTTTATTACAATAAAAATACTTTTATTTTTATATTAACTATACAGCTTTCCCAGTCCCAAACATGACTGTACATTGTTACAAGTAATCCGTGGAATATGCAGATATTCCATAAATGCTTTTAAAGATGCTACAGGTTAACTTAGCAAGATGGTATTAATGAAATGACATACTGACCCCATGTGTAAAAATGGGAAAAAGGGGTTGTGGGTGGATGGATTTGTTGAATGTGAATGTAGAAGTTATTTCTGGGAACTGAACCAACCTAATATGAATACAGTATTTCACTTGTCTAATACAGTTACCAACAACTACAGAAGAAATAATGCATGTTTGCTGTTACAGCTAAGATCTGCATGCCTAAGATGCTACTGATCTATAGAATCCCAATATAATTAATACAATCATGTTCATTTGTGCAACATGTATACCCCTTGCCTCTCTGAATCTCTCCGATCTCTCAGCATGTGTGTCCCTGTTAACTGAGATTTCCTGTGAAGCTGTAAAATAAAGGAGAGAAAAGGAGACATAAAAGCAATACGCATGCTAGTCTTGTCTATCCATACCATTCCGTATCATATTTAGTTGCTTTATCTGTATACTTACATAAATGTGGATTGTCAGCAGTTCTAAACTCATCCAACCACTGATCAAGTTGTGCCTGCTTGTGCAATTTCTCATCACTGTAATGGTGCTTGCTGTGCTCCTTGGTGCATGGTATGCCAGTCGCACTACAGATGGCCTCAGCTAGTCTGTTCCAAGCCTCAGCCTTACACTGAGATTCAGTATCATCCCCTTGCAGCAGCTGGCTGTAGTGCTTCACAAGGAGTGCAACAAATATTTTTGACTTCTCCACACCCAACCTCTGTGCCCTGAATTTGGCACCATCCTTTCCACCTGCTGAAATGTCTGCAAAGGTTATGCAACAACAGTACAATCATTTTTCCACCAATTAGTGATATCACATTTTACAACCAGTGGGTAAACACGCACAACTACTCCAACCATGTTTGCACAATGTTAAGCAAAGAGAAACACTGCCCAACAAAGAGAAAAGGAGTTTATGAAACACCAGTGATAATTTGACATTTGGCATTAATTTATGGAATGTGTGCTGTTATACATGGTAACACTTCATACTATGCTCAAAAGTGAAATGCTAAATGACCTGGCTTTGAAGTCATGACTTTGGAGGGATCATTGTGATCACTTAACAAATATTTTGTGGGGACTTACACACTGTTAAAAGCAATTTGTACAATGTGGGATTCAAACCTAAGTAAAAAAGCGCATTCATACATTTCTACATATGTGATGTTTCCTTACTGTCACAGAAGAAGTGTTTGACAATCATGGTCCTCACAGATATATAGTTTAAAGACCGACTGGTGCTATACTTCAATTAAGACTGTATGTGTGTGACATTACAATTTCCTGGATTATGTATTCTCATCTGTGATGCAGGACTAATATCTGGCAATATACTGGGAATGGATAAACTTGCATTTGTAATTTGTGATACATACCTTACATAACAATATGTTTTATAATTATAACTGTGTTTTGGGAGAGTTTTACTTGATTATCAGTAAACTATTGTGTCCATCACAGATATTCAACTGCATTCCTTTTTACATAATCATCATTGTCATGGTAAAACATTTACCGACATAACGCATATGATACCTACAAAGGTATGTGTATGTTCAATTAACCTGCTATACATAGCTACTGGTATGTAGTATTACCTTTATAATCACAGTTTTGTGAAAAATTGCAGTAGGACACCCTTACTAAAAAGTGGAGTGTGCTGAATTAGAACCCTGCCTCACCTATGTTCTGGTCATAAACCTGTTGCATTTACACCTGGTGCCACAGGGAAAACTAGGCAGCAGGTGTATTTTCCACACTTAGTACTGTCCAGATGATGGCTGTTGTCTAGAGTGATGATGGCTGCACCACATCTCACCACTGAATCTGTATGTGTGAGGAAAGGCAAACTAAATGAAGTTTTTCATTTTTTTCTTTAAGTAGTGAACCCTGTTTGCACATAAGTAATAAACGCACAAATGTAAAAGGCAATAGCAAACATATATCACTTGTGTAAAAAGTAATTATGACCCTTCCTCAGTAAAAATAACTACTGTGGGACTCTAATCCCACTTTAGCTATGTTCGCGCTTTCTTAGCTCAACATATTTACAACTTGTGCCGCAGACATAGTCAAGTAACAGTCTAAGGGTATCATCCGGAATGTGTGTGCTGGCAACCCTGTCAGTTACTACAACTCCCAAATAAGGCACAACTCTCACAGCTGTACCAGAGGTTTTCCAGGGGTGATATCCCATAAGGCCATTTACTGGGGGATGCAGTGTATGCACTCAAACCATGGCTGGTGACATCCATCAGAAATGCACACACACCCATGGTGGAATGCTATAATGAGGCACACACTCAAACTAGAAATATCATAGAGCACGTGCTTCAGCTGCTAAAGTTATGGGTTCAGTACATAGATACATCAGGGGGCACTCTGCAGTATGATCCCACTACTTGTGCCAAGATTATCGCATTCTGTGCTAGCCTAGACAATATCATCCTCAAAAACAGCTGCAGCAGGAACACCAAGGGCTAGGAACAAATGTTCCACCACAACTGGAAAGGTCACCACATTCACATGCAGGTGAGGAGTCAGAGGGGGAGCCCCCAACTGCTGTGGGTGTGGGTAGATGTAGGTGTGCACAATATGCCTTCACCCTGACCAAAAGGCAAATGATAGCACACATGCTGACCACCTAAGAGCTACAACTTTCATCCTCTTTACATACATACAGTAGCAGTGATGCCAGGCAATGCTCACAACCTTTACTTACCCATGTAATGGCTGTGTACTGCTAGCCTCACACAAAGTCAGCCCCAGATGACAACATTTGTAACTGCGGTACTACAAACTTTAGTGTTCAACATGTAAAAGAAAAATAAATGTGTAAGAACATGAATGAATGGGAGATACCTGCATACTGTTACTTGAAAACGTAGCTAAGTAGAATGTGTTTGAGTTGTCCAGGAATGACATCAATATGTGACATGACTGACTTATGTAATATATATTTATACAGTTTATCAGTTAACATGACACCTGCATCCAACCTATCCAGTACAGAATACAAACTCTACTTATCCCTGCATTCTCACAAGTAGAGGAATAAGCATGACTGCCATATTAACAATGTCAAGGTAGGAATCACAAAACTAAAATGCAGTAAGAAATCTGAAAATAATTCCAAATAATATCACCAATAAATATCCTAAGCACTCATTTAGCTATCCACCCAGTAAATCAGAGAATATATGTATGTAACCCTGAATCAAAAAGATAGAAAGTGATGGCACAGTTATCATCATTTGCACCGGCTGGGCAGGAGGCCACAACTGACACCAAAGTAGTGAGAGTGTGTGAGTAAGAAGCATAGGCAGGCAGAAATGCAGATAATATCAAATGACAACTGAGACAGAATGACCTCCAACCCTCATTAATGCCTCATGTAGCTGGTATGTGTGGGTGTATGTATGGGCACTCAATTTGAAATACATGTGTGAGTGTCTGCATGAACACAGCCATGATTTGTGCTAGCACTACATCCTGGCATGTCAGACAGGTGTGAGCCATGCATGGTAGAGGTATCAGTTCATCATCATTGCCCCTGACCATGAGAAATGGCTCTGCCAGGAGCTGCATGGCATTTCCATACTCATGGTCAGATGTGATTGTGCTACCTGAAAGTGAGTGATGTCTGCTGAACGAGCTGTCATCACAACTACACCCAGCTGCCTTCTACCACATCTTGGTGTGGACACCACAACCACTGATGGAGTAGTGGAAGTAGTGTCACTACAGGAGCAGAAGTGGTCATTGCCACATTGTCTAATCCCAGATGATGTTGTGGTCCTACAGGCACGTGGATGCTGTCTCCCTCAAAGCAGATGTTCCATCACAGATACTGCCCTTCCATTGTGGAAGTCATCCAATCCATTGAATCAGCCACACAGCGGAGGCAGTCATGCACCTCAGCTTGTTCCACATCCAGAACCCTAAGCATGTTCTCTGAAGCCCTAGTGGAATGTGCCTGTGCCCCCATGATGGCCCTAAAGATATGCTGAGTGGCATGTAATGAGACACCAGTATCTGGTAGAGGACGGACAAAAAGTCTCATCTGATCACCTCTACTAATCTTCCTGTGTGGCACCTCACCATAACTTTGGCTATGGCTAGAGCAAACCGGCACTGAAACTGCAGAAACCACAGTACCCTGATCAACTGTGCCACCTTCAACCTGTCCATCATTTGAGGGCTCAGTGGAATGGGTATGTGGAGGCATACTGTCTGTGTCTGAGGGAAATCTAGGGGATGTGTGAGTCACAACCTCAGTGTCAGATTCAACATCTGCACCCCACGACTTGCATCCATTTGGCCACCATCATCTTCAGGGCCTACAGATACTCCAACATCATGTGGTAGGAGTCCCATACTTCCACTGTCAGGATCACCTGTGATAGTAAGTATAAACAGAGGAATGAAATTACTACTCCTTTAAATATTAACCCAAAATATCTGAAGAAAAAGTAACTGTTCACACAGTTGCAAATGCTACAGCAGTAAAGACACTTACTATACCCTTCTCATAAATACAGATAATATATATGTAAATAATGCTTATTAAGAACAAAAACAAAAAAATGCTTGCCATATACAGATGTATGCATATACACATCTTCCAGATGTGTTTCTTAATTGTTACCACAGTTTCTTGAGATTACCTGGTTAGGGTTGTCGTTTTTCTACACTCTCAGAACCTTACTGACATAGTTTCGCAGAACCCTCCCCCAAACTCCAAGCCAACCACACACCTCCCAACCCTTGCTCCTCATTCTTCCCACTACCATCACACCTTCCCAACACCACCACATCCTCCTTGCATATCCCCATCACCTCTCCAACAGCCATTCACAGCCCCCCACCAACAGCATCTTACCATTACTCACTCCACACTCACTCTCACACACACACTCCTCCACCTCCCACCACCAGCTCCCCCTCACCCACATTCTATATTCCCACAACCACTGTACTATATTACTCAACCATCCAACATCCAACACCCCTACCACCCTTCCTCCCACCCATATAATTAACCACCCCCTACAAACAGTCTCTGTTTAACCATACAAACAAACACATTCAAAAACTACAAATTACAATAAACAATAACAATACCACCCCAAACCTAATAGAAAACATCCAATCCAACAAAGCCTCCTCCCTATATAAACAGTCCAAAACTAATAACCATACTAGCCACAACATCTCCAATACTATAGGCCAATAACAATCCAAACTTCTATCTAATAATCCAAATAGTTAACACAATCCATGCCACCAGAAGAGAACCCACAACTACCCAGGGCTCCAGCCAACCAAATACATGTGACTCTACCAAAAAGTCACTACCAAACCCGCATACACAGAGTAGAAAATAACCCATACCTAGAGGTGACTGGCTAAACAAGTAGAGTACAACAAAAAACAGGAAAAACAACATTACCATCTTAAGAACATCTAAACAAATCAGCTGTACAATATACCAATGAAAAACAAATAGGTACCAACACAAAAATATATGCTAAAAACAATCTAACCAATTGCAAATTTCTTCCATCAAATCCACAAACATCCCACCCACAAGAAAACCTCCTCCACATCAAAAACTCCACCATCTCCCCCCCACCACTAACCTCTTAGCTACCAACATCATTGACAGACAATAAATATTCACCAACAAATTCTTCCATCTGGCCTACCCCTTCATGTCCCAACCCAACTCATCCCTTCACCTAACCAGGATATTAGTCAACCAGCATCCTCTTCAACATATAATATGGAGTATCACTGCAACACCCCAGTCATCACTGACCCAGTCCTATATCCACCCAGGCATATAATCACCCAAATGCTTATACTCAGCCAACATTCGATCACTCCCTCAACCTGTCACACTCAAAATCTATCATCTCCAATCTAATATGTAAAACCATATCAACTTAAATCTCATCCAATCCTCTCTGACCCTGTTGAATTCTCTGGAACCATCCTCTTCTGATACCAGTTGCTCTACCACACCCTCATTTCATTTCCTTAATTACCAACTGACATCCCCTCCCCCCATGGCTATTTTCCAAACCTCTCATGTAGAAACAACCCCACTAAGTCACCAATGAAAAACTTCCCTGAAAAAAAAAGCCCTCCTAGGGCAGAAAACCCCTATGGCATAAAACCTGGAAAGACAGAAAACCAAGGAAGAACTCCAATAAGCATCAAAAAAAACCAAACACAGACAACTTGGTAATACCTAGCACAATTCAGTCCCAAATACCCCATCCTCCATCCAAACAAAAATCCTCCATCCCTCTAATCAGGGGGTCACTGCCTCCTCCTCCTCCTCTCTACCTCTATCACTCACTCATTCACTTTGACCATCACATCACTCACCCAAACCATAGTTAAACAACACAGCCCCCACCACCCCAACCCACCTAATCTCCTCTAATCTCTCTCTTAACCTCACTGCCTTCTCCTGTTTTTCTCTCCAACCTACCTCCAACATAAAAAAACTTCTTTTAACGTAAAACTCCACCCAACAGGAAGAAAGAGTGCATACCTACAAATCGTGCTCTGGCCTACCTAGTGATGCTCTGATTAACAGTATCCATGTCATCTCTGTCAGAATCACTGTGGAAGTTATCTGTCATAAGTATCACACCACATTCTTCTCCCCTTCACAAAGGCAGACCCTCCCAAATTACCAATCATCACTAAATTCTCTTCATCTCTTCTCACAGACCTACAATATACAGAGAGGCTGTCCTCAGACTCTCTCCTTACTACCAACCTTCCTTCCAGAGCCCAGCATGGTTCAGACCAACCACCCCAGCACCACCACTGCCTCAGCGCCTCTTTATCAGCACTATCCTTCAGCATAAACCAATGGTTGCCTCTCTCCCTATCCCTTTCATAGACCTATCTAAAGCATTACAAACAACACACCTCACAACAAACAATCTCTGTCCTCAATCAATCATCATTCTCTTCAATTCACCAACTGGTTTCTTCAGAGTTATCCATGATTGCCAACAATCCATTGTATGGCAGAATGGCATCCTCCCCAACTACCTGTCTCCATATCCATCCTTGGAGGATCCATCTTTCCCCCCTACTCTCTGTCTACACACAAATATCCATCTAGCCTCTGCCACTCATACACACAACATCAAACAGTTAATATGATGACTTGATCATCATCTGCTCAGTCCCTTTAGCCTAACACAGGAAAAAGTCACACAGGTTTACCCTCACCAAAATTGGTAAAAGTCACACAGGAAGCCATTCAACCTGTTGAAACATGGTTATCCAACCCACCTAACATACCACCAACACCACCTAAATACACACACAGCTTCACAACCACCCAGATATCAAAACAACTATACACAACTGTACACGCAAATACACTATTCATGGAAATAGACAATAACTAAGATTTGACATTCACATATCCATGACCATAATACCCTAAAAAAATCATAGCGTTATACAGATATAAGAAAAGCAAAAACTAGGCCAAAGCAGCAAGCATCAACAAACCTTATCCAATCTCCAATCTCTCTACTTTGCCCCTCCAATATATACCATACTTTATGATCTATTCAAACATTAAAGACTGGCTGTAAACAAACTAAACAATTCACACAGGGGCCAAATCCTCCCCCATCACCACTCCTGTCTCCTTCTCACTTGCTGAACTGGCTTGAATGAACTCTCCTTCCCTCCTTCAGTGGTATCAACCTCACACACCCTAGTAACTCACCCACCAACTAGTAAACCATCCCTCCCGAATCTACTCCCCCCCCTCCGCACACCACCACCAGACCAGATCGCAACCAAAATCACTTGCAAGATCCAGCAACAAAAGCCAATGGTGCTAGCACTCTTTCTTCTTCTCATGTACCAAATTATGGAACTCATACCCAAGCCAAATTAATAAACCCACCCACCATGCCCCACACACAAACTTCTACTAACTAAAAGCGCAAAAAAAAACATGCTGGCTATGCCTGCTGCAACTCCCACTCTAATATCATCCACCCCATCCAACCACTACCTTTCACTACCTCCTTTAACACCCACTAACTATAGTAAGCTAGATGCTCAAGTCAAAAAGTACTTATTATACATTTACATCTCATTAAGGAACATTTTTGTTAGTTGTTGTTGTTGTCTACTAGAAAAAAGATAAAGATTCTAGTTGTGAACTTTTTTGTCTTTATATTTAAACTGTATGTAAGTTGTTTTAGTGTTAATTGTTGTTAATCGCTTATGTAATCCAGTGTAACTACTGTCTGTTTATTTTACTGTGGGCTTTTTTCTCCCCGGCCTGCTGAAAAAATGGACCTACATCCAGTCAGATACTCCAGGTCAAGAAATTTAAATAAATAAATAAATAATGTCTCAACACTTTGCAGGGAGGATAGGCCTGGAAGAAATGAATCAATGAAAGGATGGCAATTAATCATTACAATGGGAATAACACGGGGACAGTGAATACACAATCACCTATATGTACAGTAAGAAATAGCTCTAACTGAAACTTGTCTGAGCCATCTGCCCACACCCATGTCTACTGAGAAACTCTGTTGCATAAATATATAACTTATCAATTGGTGCACAGAGAAAAAAACATGTATCAGAAACAGTAGCTACAAGCCAATATAATGTTGCCATATGTAAACTCGCCTGGAGTCTGCTACTAGGACTCTTGACCTCCCAGCCACATTAGCAATGACAGCAAGTACACAGTGCACTGGCTCCTGTGAGCTGCTGGGATCTCTGATAGTGGACAGGAACTCCTCATTTAGTGTCAGTGGTGGCTCAGTAACAGGACCACCCCTGTAGCAAGCTGTTTTAGGGCAACTGCAGCTGCCATCCTCCATGCTAAGGAAATCATATCAATGGCCTACTGCTGCAACAGATCATGAAAGCAGCCATGACCAACAACTGCATTTACATTGGTAACAAACTGCTTCCAAATCTGAGATCTGATGAAGCACCTCTTTAGAAAGGTGTGAAAGTGCTTATCTGTGTTTCAGCCTTGCTTTTATGGTTTTATTTTACTTCTTTGAAAAAGTCTAAGATTTTATACAGCAACTGCTGTGGCTGACTGGTTGGATTTATTTCTGTTTTTATCTTTTCATATTTAACCAGTCTTAATCTGAGTTTACAACATTTTTATCTACATTTTGGTTCCAAATCTCCTTTCTGGCAGCCATATCCCCTGGCCTCTCTCAAGCAGGGAAGTCTCAATGCCACCTTAGAGCCCGGATAATTACCTCATTCTCAGCATCACTAAAAGGATGTTTTCATGGATTTGTAGGCGTGGGTGCCATAATCCTATGTATCATAAAACATAGAAGGATAAAACACGTTAATATCACATAAGGAATGTATTTCTTCACAAAAATAATCAGGTTGCATACCCTTTGTCAACATAAAGCAATTGAAACATACTTCTCATTTAGTACAACAGAATTTTAGGTGGGTTCCCCTTCCCCATCCTACACAAACAAGGGTATGAACAAGCCAAGGAATACCACTTAAGTAATTTATATGTTTTCAACAAAATTATCAGGTTTTCTACACATTTTCAACAGAAAAGCACTTGAAACACACTTCTTATTTACAACAACAGAATGTAGGTGTCTCCACTATACACACACAAACAAATGTTTGTAACAAACAAGGAATACCACATAAGTAATGTATATATGTTTTCAACAAAATAATCAGGCTGTCTTCACATTTTCAACAGAAAAGCACTTGAAACATACATCTGATTTAATACAACAGAATAGTAGGTGCTCCTCTCCCCACACAAAGGTTTGTAAAAAACAAGGAATAACACATAAGTAATGTATACATTTTTTCCACAAAATTATCAGGGTGTCTACACATTTTCAACAGAAAAGCACTTGATATGCACTTCTCATTCAGGACAACAGAATAGTGGGTTATACCCCCACATACTCCAAAAAATGTAAGACTCTGTAGAAGCACTCATTCTGTCAACATTCATATAGTGAAGTCTGAAAAGTTGTGTCATTGATTATTGAATGACAGTTATCATTGCTAAATAGTAAAGAAGTCAATTTATGAATGCCAGTCAATTTTCACTGAGCCCACCACTCCTATGGAGGTTGCTCTGAGCCATCTAAGAAGTGTAACACCAGTGTTAGTGACATGTACATTATATTTCTCTCCAATGCCATATAAAATTGCAAAAGCAAATGTTAAGAACATAATTGTTCTGAAAGTATAAACTGCCTGTCTCACAAATGTAAATGCCTACCAAAATTGCCTATTCCAAGAGTGAAGTATAAAAAGTGCATACAGGTAAAAGTTTATTTTTCTCTTGGCTATATAAATATGTTTGTAAAGGTTTACAAAATCTAAACTGCCCTTGAATAATAGAAGCATGCCTTAGCAAAATAAAGGCTCCTCTGCAGAGAAATCACCTTCAAATAAATATTAATCTTCTGTTTTGTCTGAATACACAAGTGTCCTCACCTTCAAGTTCACTAGCTACACAGTTATTTTTATAGTGTAGATTCAGCCCTCTGAGCATGGTGAATATGTAAATGAGGTGTGAACTCATTAGAAAGTACAGTTTTGTACCTACCATAAATGTAGATGTTTGAGTGTAGACACTGCTGCAGTCATTACACTTGAGTTATCCTGCCGTCAGGTGGTCCAGCAGTCGGCCAGAGTTCCAAAGTCTTGGTCCGGCGTCGGTTGCTGTCATCTTCTCACTGACGTCAGTGCGACAGGGGTATTTAAGATGCAGCCGATGCCATTTTCTTCAGTTTTTCTTGCCCCAGATATCAGGTGCCTCTAAATATGTAGACAATTCCAATTGCTAATAAAACATACATAAGAAAAGAAAAAAACAACTTACAGCTACCAGCAAATACTCCCCATAGGTAGTAAGGGTAGAAGACATAGGTACGTACCAGCCAGTAATAGGGGAAGGAGGGAGGGTAACCTGGACTGCAGCAGTGTCTACACTCGAACATCTACATTTATGGTAGGTACAAAACTGTACTATGTTCATCGTGTTACACTGTTGCAGTCATTACACTTGGGTAGAATCCCAAAGCTGAGGAAGGGTGGCTGGTCCTATAAGGCATTAGGGGTGGCTATAAGGCCCTGCAGCACTGCAGTGGTGAAGCCAGCTCTGGATTTAGAGTATAGAGGCAGATGGTAATGCTTGGTGAAGGTGTGTACAGAACTCCAAGTTGCTGCTTCCAAAATATCCTTGGTAGGTACTCCCCTGAGGTGAGCAGTTGAAGTGGCTGTTGCCCTGGTGGAGTGAGATCTAATGCTGCTAGGTACAGGTTTTCCATGGTATGTGTAGCAGAAACGTATACAATGTCCTATCCATTTTGAAATAGTCTGTTTTGAAATAGCTTTTCCCTGTGCTCCTGCAGCATATGCTACCAATAATTGCTCAGATTTTCTGAAAGCTTTGGTTTTGTCCAAGTAGAAGTGTAACTGCCTGTGAATGTCCAAAGAGTGCAGTAGTCTCTCCCTTTTATTCTGTGGTTTAGGATAAAAAGTTGGCAGGTGCATAGTTTGGTTTAGAGCCACACTGGATACCACCTTTGGCATAAAAGTAGGGTTAGTTCATAAAGACACCCTGTCCTGGTGGAAAATGAGGAAAGGTTCCACTGCCATTAGTGCCTGTATTTTTTTACTCTTCGTGCTGATGTTATTGCTAGGAGCAGAGCAGTTTTCCAAGAGATATATTTTAATTCTGCTGTGTTGGCTGGCTCAAAAGGAGGTAAAGTTAGCTTCTCCAAAATAAAGTTGAGGTTCCAAGTTGGAGTAGGTGCTCTATGGGGCGGTCTTATGTTTTTAGCCCCTCTGAGATACTGTTTTAACAGAGGATTAGAGAAAATTGGTGGATCCATGTTGTAATGAGCAGAGATGGCAGAGGCGTGGATCTTGATGGATGAGAAGGAGAGTCCTTTGTCCAGCATCTCAGTTAAGTATTGTAGTATCTAAGGAATGTTTCAGACAAGAGGGTCAAGGCTGTGAGCTTGGTTTCAGGCACAGAATCTCTTCCATTTATCCGAATAAGCTTTCCTGGTACTAGGCCTTCTGGCCTCCAGAATGACATCCATAACAGCTTTGGAGAGAGGCATTGCTTGCTTGACTAAGGAATCTTCCATGCAGCTAGGTTTAAGGTCTTTAGCTGGCTTTGTAGTATTTGTTTGTTGTGCTGAGTGAGCAGATGTGGGATTTGAGGCAAAATCCAGGGTGGTTCTGCTAAGCTCCTTAAGATTGGGTACCAGTGCTGGCGTGGCCAGTCTGGTGCAATCAGGATCATCTTTGGCTCTTCCTGCCTGGCTTTTATGAGTACCTTTGGCAGGAGAGGTAGTGGTGGGAAAGCGTATACTTGTAGGTTCTCCCAGCTGAATGAGAGGGCATCCACTTTCCATGCTTGTGGATGGTAACTCCTTGTGTAGAATTTTTGTAGCTGGCAGTTTATTGGGGATGCAAACAAATCTATGTCCGGGCTCCACCATTTTTGTTATCATTCTGAGTATTTGTGGATTCAACTCCCATTCATGGGGATCCATGATGTTTCTGCTTAAGTCGTCTGCCAGTGTGTTTTTCTCTCCTGACAGGAATTGCACTTGCAGATGAACTTGAAGGTTTATAGCTGTGTTCCATAAGGTCATAGCTTGTCTGCAAAGGGGTAGGAGTGAGTGCCCCCTTGCTTGTTTATGTACCACATAACTGTGGTGTAGTCTTTAGTCGTTGTCCTGGATGCAGCAGGTCCTTGAAAGCTATAATCGCATTTTGTACAGCTAGCATCTCTTTTTGATTGATGTGAAGATGCCTTTGTTCTGTGGTCCACGTGCCCTGAATACATTTGCCTGCCATGTGTGCTCCCCAGGCATAATCCGATGCATCTGTTGTCAGTGTTTGCCTGGCTGTGGGTTGTGTAAAAGGCTGTCCCTTGTTGAGGTGACAAGCTTGAGCCCACCATTGAAACTCCTGTTGAAGGCAAGGAATTAGTGGTATAACTGTTTCCAAACTTTGACAGTGTTGAGACCATACGTTCTTTAGGTACCATTGTAGTTTCCTCATATGCAGTCTGGCATATGGAATTAGTAGTATGCAGGATGCCATGTAACCCAAGGCCTGCAGAATTTTTCTTGCAGGGAGCTGGGTCTTTGTTGCCATCAATTGAAAGTATTGAGTCAGTTGTCCTTGTTTGTCTGGCGTGAGATAAGCCATCTGGGCCGTTGTGTTCAAGCTGGCACCCAGGAATATAATTTCTTGTGAGGGCACTAGTTTTGGTTTCCTTTCATTTACTGTGTACCCCAGGCAACTTAATAACATTTTTTACAAACGCCAGATGCTTTAGAGGAATGTCACTTTGTGAAGACCCTGGGCGCAGTAGATAAGCCAAAGGGCAGTGCAGAGAATTGGTAGTGCATTGAACCAGCTATGAATCTGAGGTATCTTCTGCAGTTTTGTCTGATAGGGACATGCAGGTATGCCTCTTTGAGGTCCAAAGTCATGAGCCAAGCTTTCTTGCCCAGCATGGGAAGAAGCTGCTGTAATGTCAACATTTTGAATTTCAGAACATCCAGGTAAGTGTTTAGAGATGAAAGATCCAGAATGGGTCTCCAGGCTTTGTCCTTTCTGGGTACCAGAAAGAGTCTTGAGTAAAATCCTTGTCCTTGCTCCTGTGATGGTACCTTTTGAATAGCTCTCATATCCATGAGTGCTGTAATTTGTTTTTGAGTCTCTGCCCATTGATTTGGTGGCAGATTTGGCATTCCTTTTAACCTTGGCAGAGTGTGAAAGTGGAACCTGTAACCTTGAAATACAATGTTGAGAACCCATTTGTCTTTGGTGATCATTTGCCAATTGTGGTAGAAGAGTGCCAGTTTTCCTCCCAAGGGGGCTGCCAAGAAGGATTTGTTTGGCAGCTGTAGTGGGAAGTAATTGGAGCTGCTTTTTATATGGTTGTGGCTTGTCTTCCCCTTCTTTCTGGCCTGATGCAACCCATTGTCGAGGCCTGTAAGGACCTTGTGTTTGACCTCTACCTCTTGGACATCTGTATCTTCCCCTTTGAGGTCTGTCTGTAATTGGAAAGGACCAATTCTTAGTTGGCCAGTTTCTGCTAAATCTAGGAGGCTCAACCTGTAAGAAATCCTTCACCATTTGCATAGATTTTGCCTTATCCTCCATTTTCTTTAATACCTCTTCTGCCTTAACTCCAAATAACACATCCTGCTGCAAAAGTGCATCCAATAATTTTGCTTTATCATGATCTGGTAACGTATGTTCTTTTAACCAAGCATGTCTTCTAATGATAGAGCCTGTAACTGCTGCTCTGCAGGAGGCCTCTAGAGAATCAAAACCACATTGCAAAGTATGCTTTCCCACTTGTTCAGCTGCATGCAATAAATCCTGCATTTCTTTAAAATTAGGAGGATCTGATTCTGGAAGCATTTTTTGTTTTAACTGAGACAGTAAAAATTGCTGATATTTTAGCATGTGAAACTGGCAATTTAAGGCTCTCATTGCTAAAGTTGCAGACGTATATACTTCCTTTCCCCATCTGTCTAATGCTCTGGAATCTCTGTCAGAGGGAACTGGATTCTTGGCTGATGAGGCCTTAACTCCTTTGGGTCCCTGAGAAATATCAGGGTCAGTGACAGGGCTTTTATACAGAAATTTACGTGAGTCAGGGACTCTGTAGTATCTGTTGGGTTTAACAGGGGCAGGAGGTAAGGAATCAGGATTTAAGCTGGATTCAGTATACACATCATCCACAATATCTAACACTGGCGGAATAGGAAGGGGTCTGTGTTGAGGTAATAAAAGAAAGTCTCTGAGCCTTTTCTTAGATTCTGAGTAATCCTGGCCTTCCCAGTGGAAATGCTCCCTCATGGTATGTAGGGTTTCCCCAAAGGAACAGTCCTCAGGTGGTGAGGCTGATGGAATTGATTCCTCAGCATCAGAATCCTCATAAGGGGGTAAAGAGTATCCTAGGTCTGTGGATGAATCAGAAGAGAGGGACATCTGGTTGGATGAGTCATAGTCTGCATCCTGTCTAGGCCTTTTATCAGGAGGGGGATGGGACCCCCTGATCAGAGTAATTAGGTCTTCGGCCATTTTGAGCATTTGTTTCTTAGACATGGAGGCCTGCCCTGGAGAATGCTGTATTTGTTTCTTTGACTTTAAAGGAAGCTTAGACTTAGCTGAGGGTTTAATGCTTAACTGAGTAGGTCTGAAGACACCGTCTGTAGCTGTGGGTTGCTCAGCTACTCCGGATCCCTCTGAAAGGTTAGTCTCGGTAGGCTGAAGAGCTTGTGCATTCAAAGGCCCAGCCATCTCCACATGGGAGTCAGAGGCAGCTTGTGGTTCTACAGAAGTGGTCATCAGGGGCTGCGAAGGTATCTCACTGAAAACTGGAGAACCGGTGACTGGCCTAGAAGAGGCTTTGTCGTCAGTTTTGGGCCTCGGAGGTCTATCCTTGTCTTTGCGCTTTTTGTGTATTCCGGTCGTCGGAAGTTCCGACAGCATGGTATAATTGAATTTTTTACCAAAATAATGTCGGGCAAAATCAAACCGACGTATAATAGCACGCTTGTTAAACCTAGCACAAAACCGACAACCAGTAACATCGTGGTCAGGGCCTAGGCATGGGATACAATAGGAATGGAAATCATTATGAGGTATTTGCTTCCCACAAGAAATACAGTTATTAACTTTTACTGACATCGGTCTGAGGCAAGAAAAAGTTTCCCTAACAGGGTACTTAGCTTTGTAGAAGACTTTGGTTCTGGATTCGGAATGAAAATCTCAGGAGACGGCCGACCGGCACTTGCGAACTGCTTTTGCTTCGGGCACCGCGCGGCAAGAAAGACTGAAGAAAATGGTGTCAGCTGCATCTTATATACCCCTGTCGCACTGACGTCAGGGAGGAGGTGACAGCAACCGATGCCGGACCAAGACTTTGGAACTCTGACCAACTGCGGGACTGCCTGATGGCAGGATAACCCAAGTGTAATGACTGCAGCAGTGTAACACGATGAACATTTGCTGAATACCAAACTTTTGACTTTGTGTAGCAAATATAAACATAGTGTAGCCTCTACACCACTGCCAGGTGCTAATGGCTTGCAACAGTGAGTGATTAGTGTGAGTGAAGGAAAACACAACAGCAGTTCAGGCACCCTCCCTCCAGTGGGTGTGTCAGTGAAGATACACTTGCAAAGTATGTAACTATCTTCAGTGAGCTTTTAAATAAAGCAAAACATATTTACATGTATACTTTTTGACCATAATAACACAAGTATCATGCCGCTGATGAAAACTGCTGTTCACTGTTATGTATTTTTGTCACACCTTGAAAGCAAAATGATAAAAAAGTCTTACAGACATTTATAAATGCTTCTGTAATTACTCATTGCACTAAATATGTTAGCCACGCATGTACAACCAACTCAGAATGCTCAAGTGTATGAACTGTTAATATTGGATATGAAATGTGAATTGGTTGTAGGCACATGATTTGATTTGTGTTGCAAAGCTGTGTCTGTGGCAAAGAGAGATAACCAATATCACTATGTTTTGTAAGTGCAATAATCTGATGGATCAAACCCAGAGCAGTCTAAATGTTTAACCTTTGTTTCAACTTTTTTTCATCTTTTCTGTTTTTTTTGGCTTTACTATTTGCATGGCACATGACTTAGAGCAAACATGATTAACTACCTAAAAATTGAAAGTTTAATGTCATATACCTTATAAAGCACAAACAAGCTTAGCGGCATTGCTGGGTGGTCAGCAACATGGATGGTAATGTCTTCAGAAATAATACATTATACATGACCTGGCAATTAATGGAGTGGAACCCCTTTCTGCTGATGTAGACCCTTCCCTGTTCCCCGGGTCATGCTTTGATCTTAATGTGCATGCAGTCTATGGCACCCAAGACTTCAGGAAAGTGTGGTATAGGGTAGAAATCTTGCATTGTTCTACTTCTGTCCTGAGAGGTACGGGGAAATATATATAGTCACTGGCATGCTATAGCATAACATTTAGTCACTGGTGTTGGATCCTGGATGCTGATGCCTGTGGCATTCCTGGCATGTCTCTTGTGGGTCTCTGAAAGATTCCTGTACTTAATATTGTAAGTATTACACGTACCTTGGTCTCCAAAGGTCTTGGCACCCCATAGTTTGCCCTTGCTCTCAGGTGAGAATGACAGAGGTTGTAGAGTTCCTGGAGTGTGTCTCTATCCACCTTATAATGCTCTACTATTTCCATCTCATGTAGACCATGAAAAGTTAAATGGGACCTAAATACCCTTCTCCTTCCTGCCCAAGGTCTATCAGCAGCAGCATAGACTTGAACCTGTGGCACAGACACATGCAGAAGAGCAGCAGCAGCCCCTAACATTCTTTCCCTCCAATGTAGTTTCAGTGGCTGCATTCCAATAGGTTTCAGAATACAAGGCAAAAAGCTACACTAAGTGTACAGGACTATTTTATAGTTTGTTGAATAGCTCTGCCATCTTGGATTTGTTGATTAGTATACAGTTTAGCTGTTTATGCAGTAATTAGCACACCATGATGTTTACCATGTTTGCGTGGCTCTACTGCTAATCAGCATTCTATCATGTGTGCATAACACAGCGATGCTCACACAGTTTTAGGGAGCGGTGTATGGTTTATTGAATCTTGCCATTACCTTAATGTGTTTTGATTTTTTTTTTTTTTTTTTAAGATTTCTTCAAAGTTTGTGGAGCAGAGATAAAGAAACTTGGGGAATGACTAGAGAATGAACCCTAAGACAGAAATATTTTTTCTCCAACATATCTGAGGGACTGTCATTGCTGAAAAGAATTGAATGGAGTGAAGAACAGTGTGGGATATATAAGGAAATCTCACGCTGCCTATGTTAGTACCGCTGATGTTGCATGAGCTGCATTAGCCCATCATAGGAATGATAATCATCAATGAGAATAATCACATAGAAAATATAAAACAAAATGTAGATAAACTCAAATGTTAGTATTTGCTGTTAGGGTGACTGTCCCCAATGACTAATCCCGGCAGTTATGGATTTAATGCAAGGACTAAATTGTGTGCATGGTACTTGGTGACCAAGAGGGATTAGAAGGGAAAGGGTGTGGATAATAAAAGGATTACATGGGACAGGCACAAGATATTTTTTGAGAAGTGTGTGCTCTACAGTGCACCAAATAAGGAATGAATGAATTGCACAAGTTTGGTCAGCAAAGCAAACATTTCTTCCATAAAAGAAAATTCTGTGTAGGTATTTTTTTAAAGTTTTCTTTGGAGAACATGACACTGTTTCTCTTATCCATCACCTCTGCTCAAATTACCAGATTTAGAACAGATATATTTGGCAGTGCTGCTAATGGCACACATAATATCTCGGTCTATAGGTGTAGATGACTACAACAAATCTGAAGTTGGATCTGGGTATTTATCTCTTGGTAAACTCAACAAAGTGAACTTGACTCTATTATTTGATGATGCTTTTCATACCCTTGTTAAGCACAACTGGCTACAGTAGCAGATATTCAAAAGACACACATACCCTAAGCATAGCATTTCCTCATCCGGAGTGTACATTCCTACCTACAAAATTATCCTTGCTCTGTAGAATATGATTCAGTTGATTTTATTTTTATGCAGCACTACTGTACTGTCCTTACTCAGTGCACATCGTGCTGAGTTTGCATGACATGTTATTATATGCCATTTGGTGGGAATTTATTATCTTATCTCTTAGATCTTATAGTCCATTATAATTATGATTCAGGCCCAGGAAAAGCCCTCAAAGTAAATAATTTGTTGCCCTTCCCTCTTTCTCTCCTGCTGAAACAGCAAACATTTATAGTCTCCGTGGACACAGGTTAGCTCTTGAAATTTACTTTCCCAAACTGCTTAGCATGCATTGAACTTGTAAATAAATTGGTTTTGTTGTTACAACTGAGAGGGAAAATTGGGTAAAGAAAACAAGAAACTGAATACCTCTGAATGACAAAGAGAATGAACAGAAAATGATAACACAAAAGCAACTCATTTAGTCACTGCAGCCGAAGCAAGAGATCAGATGGGCAAGAACATAAATCAAATGAAATCACTTATAAAAAATGTAATGTTAATAGCTCTACATATTTTAAAATAAAGCAGCAATTCAGACTACTTCCATTCCAGGTGAATTGGTAGATCTGCTGAATCTAAAAGAATGTCATAAAATTATAAAGAAAATACCCTTATTCAAAAAAAAATGCACCAGTATAAGGGACAAATAGAAAAAATATATAATGCAATATTAGTCACTTAAGAGTGATGTGTGGATATTAGTATTGCATAGAAAGACCAAGATATGAAAAAAAAGAATCAGTTCCTCACATAATACCCCTTTAAGCAATGATTTAATTTGGGAATCTTTAAGAACTTGTGATCACAAATAACTTTTATATCCATTCTGAGTTAAACAAAGTTACGGAGCATCAGAATTAATGAATTCTATCCTGCAATCTTGGCTACAGACAACTTGAGACAGCAGGAATGTTGTGTTACTTATAGTGTTGAGACAACACTTTAGATGAAAGTATGGAAGAGTATTAACTAACATGATGAAGAGATTTGCGCGTTCAAGTGGAGTTGCAAATCTAATGAACTGGACATATTAATATTCACATTATCCCAGTGTGCTAGTCTGTAGAGTATCACATTTTTTCATGGAAAACAGTATATTTTATGGATAATGCTAACATGACAAATTGGTAACTCACAAGAGGGGTTGGCACATGTATAAATACCAAATAAGGCACCTGTCAGTAACACACAATAGCTAGGAATCTCAAGATTTCATCATTGCAAAATATTTTCCAACGGCTTTCAAATATAGCAGTGTCAGAAACTGTGGAGTTTATTTTAAACAAGGATATACCTTCACATATAGTTTATATATAACATATAGTTTGTGAACATGGACTCTAATAACTAAGTTCATATTGTAATGGCTGCATACATTTAACTGCTAGGTCAAATATTGTCAAGAACAACAGTACATATCTATGAACTTAGAGACATCTTGAGTATGGAAATTAATATTGTATCTGCAGTCCTGATGAGATCAATGGAATTCACAGTATCATCTCACACTTTTTTTCTGTACTAGTTAGTTAATAATTTGAAATAAATCAACCACAGAATTACAAATTATTCTGATGAGTTTTGCATAGCATGTCTGTAGTGTACGTTGTTTTATATGGTTTAAAGTGATCTAATATTCCTTTAATCAGTAAATGAGTAGCAATTGTCATGCATATATTGCATGACCTTGAAAATTCAATGTCTTTGAGCACTTTTGAAGCAGTCTTGTTTAGGACTGTTATGCTTATCACTATGGTCCTGAAATTCCTAACACAGGAAGGAAATTAAGTATTAGTCAGCCTAAATACAGAGTCTAACAACAGGAAACTGGAAAGCATTGTGCTTTTGCATTATACTCCACTGAGCCTCTGCACTGAGACAGCTGTTGGCTGTATATTCATTGATTTAAGTCAACAACACTCTTAAAAAAGTTGCATACTGCATAAACAGTTTGCACTGCAGAATGCAATATTGTGAAGTATTTTCAGAGCCGAGTTAGCATTTTGGGGGACCCACCAAATGTCAAGTTGAGGTCCCCCTGGACACTTCCAGGCTAAGTATCATCCTGTCACTACCATCCCTCATAAGCAACCTTTTAGTTCATGCTGCAGAGTTTAGGAGTAGTACACACAAACTGAACTGTAGCCACAATGCTCTTACATTTTGACAGGACTGTGTGTCATACTATGTTGGCCCATCTCACAGAAGGACATTCACAGTTATTGGCATTTAATTGCAACAATGATACATTACAACAGCTCAGGACTGGACTTAGGTGAAATGGTGCCCTAGGCACTACCTACTGTTTCATCCCCCACTCTCACCCCACCCTACACCTACACTCATCTTCCAGTCCTCCCCTCTGTTTTCCTTCCATCGTTGACTCCCCACACCATACACATTGCTTTTTTCTTCCTTTTCTCACATTTGCCTTATTCTTCAGATGTTTCAAGAAGCCATAACTTTATGCTCTAAAGAGTTTATTCTTTTTACACAACATTTTCTTCCAAAGATGACTTGAACAGAAATCATGATTAAGGAAAGAATTTCATTGTTGCTGTTCAACTTTAGTTTTCCTTGCATCTTTTCAGAACAGCTTTAAAGAACAAGACACTACAGCAATAACCATTTAGACAATAACTCATTTAAGCTGGGATCCCCATGACTAATAGGGCGATGAATGCTCTGAGATGCATTTTAAAGCATTTTCCCAACCTTTTAATCCATTGGTGGCCTGAACAAAAATCATGTGTAAGAAAATAATTTCAGACATAAGTTGTGCCCCAAAATTAATTATTGTGAGGATATACAAATACTATTTGGGAATACTGCCTGCTTCAGTAACCCACCCCCCCTCAAAAAAAAAAGACAGTCACTGCCTATGCATGACTCTGGTGTTATTGGGATGAATGTACATGTTCAAATGGCCACAGTCATGTATTTCAAGTGACTGCTGACATACATATACATAACATGCCTGTTCATTCCTCAGCACACCTAATGTGTGATTGTGAGGAAAGTGAAAAAAATGATAACATAATATATTCCACTTTGTTGTTCTGAGACAGTACACTGACCCTACACAAGCTATAGTAATTTTTATACACCTTTAAGGTCTGTGAAAAAAGTAAAAGAAACAATGACCACACTGTCTCCAGTATGAACACAAGTTATAATGACCTCCTGTGTATAGCTCTAAGGTTTGATAGTGATGAAAATTAAAGAAATAATGACCACACAATCCCCAGACCCACACATAATCTACAACAACCTTCAGTACACACATCTGAGCAGGGCTGGTTGAAGAATGGCTGTGGTTGAGGGCAGAGGCCACTATTAAGTCCATGTCAAAATCCTTTTACACTGTATGGGGTGTGGGGGGCAACAGATTCCTAGAAACTCTAAATGTCTAATGTTCTTTGATATATTTTATGTCTTACTTTTGAAATACAATTACTTGTTAACTACATTTGTTTACTGGTACCCAGAAGAGTTATGTATGTACTCATCATTACTGTGGTGTGTGCAGATATAAAACTCAGGAATATTTTTACATACACTCACACACTCACACACACTGCACCTTCTAGGAAAAGGGAGGAATTCCATTTCACCTACTACATGTTTTTGAGGTGCTGGGGTTAACCAGACCACATGGACAGATTCACATGCAGACTTCACATAGCCAAGAACTCAACCAGAACAAAGCTATGTGAGATGGCAGTGCTACTCACTACGCCATAGTGGCAATGAACAATTGATTTTACACACATCCGCATTTACCAAACCACCAAAGATTGCCATCTATCATGTGTAAGGTCTATGTTTCAGATGGTAAGTGAAAGAAAATATCATCAGCTTGTTACTCTTAAATACACTGCAACCACTCCCCTGCCCACACATACCCAAGCATAATGGTAATGTTAGTGCTAAAATTTGAATTATACCATGACTCCCTACTGCTATTTAAAAACATGCATGCTGATTGGCCCACCCCAACCAGCGTGCCCATTGTAAATCCCACAATATACCAATGGAAAAAGATCCGGTCACCCGGACTTTTTTCTGTTTATATAAAGTGCCCCAAAACCTTTTTTTTTTTTACAATAAAAAAAAAAAGAGGGAAAACGAAGCAACAGAGACTTTCTTTTCTCTGTTGCTTCCATTTTAAAGCATTGATGTACTGGGTATGCGTGGGAACACAAGTACCATACACATGTGCAGTACATCGACACAAGGAAGCAGTATACCACAACCGGCAGAAGAACAGTAATCTGCCATTATACAAAGACATTATTTAAGAAAAGTATTTTTTTTCTTAATTAATGTCATTGTATAATAGCAATAACCGACTCCGTGGTTATGGTATATTGAACATTTACCCACGGTTGTCTTTGTTTAATCACTCGGGCTTCTCCCTCTTGATTAAACCACACCAACCATGGGTAAATCTTCAATATACCACACCATGTCATCGGTTACTGCTAAAAGACATTATAGCTAGCTTGTTACTCTTACATTCCAAAACATACACACACACACACACACACACACACACACACACACACACACACACACACATATGAATAAGCCTTAGCATGCTAGTTTTGCACTTATTTCAGCAAATAGCAATACATTGTGCAACCCTGGTACTACCACACCAAATCAGTGACTGATGTTTAGCTGTCATAAAACAATAGCAGGGGTAAGTCACTGTTTAGCTGTCATAAAACAATAGCAGGGGTAAGTCACTGTTTAGCTGTCATAAAACAATAGCAGGGGTAAGTCACTGTTTAGTTGTCATAAAACAATAGCAGGGGTAAGTCACTGTTTAGCTGTCATAAAACAATAGGTTCATAGGTTCATAGGTTCATACTAGGCTATCTGCCCTATGGCATTTATAAGCCTAGCCAGAGTGTGTATGGCTTTCGCCACCCATATTAAATTAATTTTGCCATGCCCTTTTTCAAGGTTAGTATACTGTGCCTCTGTCTAACAGTGACACAGAAGTGATACCCGGGGTAAACCTATGATCTCCCATCCACTCGTCAAGATTCCTCTTGAAGAGAGTCAATGAGGGACTCTGCCTAACCTGGACTGGGATTTTATTCCAGAGTGAAGGGAGCCTCTGGGTTATGAATCTGTCCCTCCAGCATGTCCTATTTATTTCAGTGCTGAGGTTCAAGTCCCTCGAGCGCGTAGCTCGATGGGATTAGGATTTTCTGAGGTGCAGCATGTCCATTAATTCCGGGTTGGACATGGCTTTATACATCAGGCACAGATCGCCTCTGAGCAGGCGGTATGCCACTGAGTAGAGCTGGAGTTTCTTTAACCGGGCAGCATACGGTATCTGTTTGAGCCCCTTGATCCTCTTGGTGAGGTACTTTTGGGGTCTTTCCAGTTGCTGCAGGTGTCTGGTAAGGTACATCCCAAAAGGGGCATTGTACTCAATTATGGGCCTGATGAGGGATGAGTAAAGAGGCACAATGACCTCCCCTGATCTAGATGTGAATCCCTTCATGATTAGGTGGGCTATATAAAATGTTTTTCTAACCACTTTGGCCACGTGGTTGTCAAATGAGAGATTGCTATCAACTTGGGTCCCCAGGTCCCTAATTACTTCTTCTGTACTTAATGGATTACCACCTATAAGGTAATTTGTGGGCACTTTGTTTTTGCCAAAGGGGATGACTATACACTTTTTGGCGTTTAGCTTGAGGCCATGGCTCTGGCACCAGTTGTCTGTTTCTATGAGGCCCTTTTGGAGGATGCTTGTGTCGGCTGGAGAGTCTATTATGGCGCCCAGTTTGCAGTCATCTGCGAACTTGGTCAGCCACAGTCCTTCCATGTTGGCCTGTACCTCCGAGAAATATATACCGAACAAGAGAGGTCCCAGGACTGAGCCTTGTGGGACGCCACTTGTAACTGGTTTGGAGTCTGACATGGCTCCAGCTATTCTAACCATGTGGGTTCTGTCCTTCAGCCAATTTGCAACCCATCTAGTGACATAGGGGTTTATATTTAAGCTGGTGAGCTTATCTATAATGCCCAAGTGGGGTATTGTATCAAAGGCTTTTGCGAGGTCCAGGTAGGCTGTGTGGACCACCTTCCCCTTGTCAATGACCTTGGTGACTGTTTCAAAGAAATTGACCAGGTTCAAGAGGCAGGATCTGCCCTTAACAAAGCCGAACTGGGTAGGATCCAGTGTCTGCAGGTCCCCAATATCTTTATTTATAAGGTCCATGATGATCCTTTCTATAGCTTTGCAGACCAAGCTAGTGAGACTTATGGGGCGATAGTTTCCAGGATCCGTTGAGGCACCACCTTTGTGGAGAGGGACCACTGTTGCTGTACGCCACTCTTTTTGGTACATATCCTGTAGTAAGGCAGAGATTGAACAGTAGTTTTAGGTTTGGGTTTAGCTCTTCTTGGAGTTCATGTAGGACGCAGCCCGGGACACCGTCTGGTCCCATTGATGCTGTGTTTCTTGCTTTGGACAGGGCAGCTCTTACCTGAGCATCTGAGATGTCAGGGGGCAGCACTCTGCTGGGATAGATATTAGCCCTTTTGGTGGGGAGGGGGGGGAGAAGTTTGCGCTGAACCTGTCAGCTAGGATGTTGGCAATGTCTGTGGGTTCGGTGTTTTGGACTAATTCTGAGCATATCTGGGAATTCCCACCCAGGTTCCTAACATAACTAAAGAAAGCCTTGTGATTATCCTTAGTGTCCTGTGCAATTTTTCTCTCGAAGCTGGCCTTAGGCGATTTTATGAGTGCCCGTAGTTTTTGCTAATACTGATCAGAGATGCCTTCCCTTTTGGGATTTTGCTCTATCATGTAGTAGCTTCCTCCTTCTATTGTATAGTTTGTTTATGGCTGGGGTCCACCAGACAGGACATCTGCCTTTGGAGGATTGGGTCTTGGTTTTATTTGGGATTGCATGATCCATGCATTCCTGAAGGTGTTCATAGAATGCGTTTATAAAGGATTTTGCGGTCTGGGCATATTATCCACAGGTCCGGGGGCTTTGAAGGATTCCACCTTGGTTTTGAGGAGTGTGAAATTTGCTTTAGAAGTTTTTCACTGTGGTTTTCTGGGCATGGGGTGGGGTCGGGATGTGAATATCCAGTGAGATTAGTTTATGGTCTGATCTTACCAGTGAGGGATACACTTCTGGTCTGGAGCATAGAGTCCCCATGTTGGTGATGATCAGGTCCAGTATGTTTTCCCCTCTTGTGGGAGTGGTAACAAGTTGTTCCATAGCATTTGAGTTTATAAATTCTAGGAACCTTTGGGCTAGGGTGTTGGAGCTAGAGTAATGCTCCCAGTCTATGGTTGGGTAGTTGAAGTCACCCAATATAATGGTGTTTGGAGAGACCTTCATATTTTCCAGTGTTCTCAGGAAGGCCGAGTGGGGTTCCTGGGTTTGGGAGGGTGGTCTGTAGCAGGCTATAAACTGGAAGGCAGTTTTACCCACTGTTAGTTGCACATGGATAGTCTCTGATGCTTCGTGCTGTGCCACCAACCTGGAGGTGTGGGTATCTTTGTGAATATTGATACTCCCCTCCTTTTGTGGTTCGGTCCAAGTTTTGGGGCCGAAAAGCATGGTATGAGGTATAACCTGGTAGTGCTGGGGTGCTCTTGAGAGCCTTGAACCAGGTTTCTGTTACTGCACAGATATCGATGTTCTCCATGCTAAGGAGAGTTTTGAGTGCGTGCATCTTGAGGTTTAGACTTCTGGCGTTGAGTAGCATTACTCTTAGTTTCTTATTCCTTGTGATACCTATGGAGGTGGGTTTGTCTTTTGAGCCTTGCATAAAAAAGGCACTATGGGGTATAGCAAGAGCCTTTGCCAATATCCGAAAGCCCAGGGGTGACAGGTGCAAGCCGTCCCTAGCGAAGCATCGTGGCTTGTCGAGCATGTCATCCCAGGCTGACAGGCATTGGATCCCCTTTGAATGACACCAATACTTAAGCCAATTGTTGAAATTGATAATCTTGTCTTCATACTGTGGCATCATTCTTGGTGAGGGTAAGATGCTACTCAAGGTCAGGGTCATACCGGCCTGGGCTACATGCTCAGAGAGCTCCTCTATGTCTCTTTTCATGTAGTCCAGGGATAAGTCACTGTTTAGCTGTCATAAAACAATAGCAGGGGTAAGTCACTGTTTAGCTGTCATAAAACAATAGCAGGGGTAAGTCACTGTTTAGCTGTCATAAAAACAATAGCAGGGGTAAGTCACTGTTTAGCTTTCATAAAACAATAGCAGGGGTAAGTCACTCTTATTTACCTCATTGAAGAGTAATGCATAGCTGTCACTGTTGTTGATTTCACAGAATGTCCCCGATTTTGCCTCATAATTTTAATATGTCCCTTGTAAAAAGTTTGATTTGCTGGTAAATCATTCAAGATTACAATATATAATCCATAAATCCAGATCAGAGTTTCAAACTTCTTATTGCCCAAAAACTTCATGATGATGCAAAATATGTTATTCTATTAACTTTTAATGTAATGTTTAAAAGTGTTCTAATTTTGAATTTTTATTCTAATATTATTTTTAGATTTTCCAAGTATTCTTGAGCAAAGAAGTTGAGAAATATAGTATCTGCGTTCTGCCAGTATTTAGAAAAATCCCTGAAAGAGAAAAACATAATTGAAAAATCAGAAGCATCTGCTCTTCTTAAAAGCCAAGGTAAGCACTAAGATAATTTACTTTGGGGTGCTGATTTCTAGCATTTACGTCGCTCATGTTCATTCACCGATGATCACATTTAGCCTAACATGCTCTATCACAATCCTGTTTCAGTTAAAGAGTGTAATCAGATAATTAATAATATTTTTTTCCTCATTTTTCTCCAACCACCAGCAGCAATTGTGGGGCCTCCACACAGCTGTGTATGTGTGTGTGTGTGTGTGTGTGTGTGTGTGTGTGTGTGTGTGTGTGTGTGTGTGTGTGTGTGTGTGTGTGTGTGTATGTGTGTGTAAATTAAATCTCAAAGAGTTTGTGTGTCAGCTACTTGGAGCAGGGACACAGAGTGCTGATTTCACAGACAGGGTGATAGAGGACTTGGCTTGGAACACTCGGCTGAGGACTAAACTCTACAGCTGTGGTCAGTGTGGTATCTTATCTGGGGCCTGATGAGAGAGTGGGAAACCCAGCCCCAGGATGGGAGAGTGGTCTTTGTGTGGTCTTAAGGGAAATTGTGATTGGTGCAGATAGCTGCATCTGGAAATACTGTGTGTATCTATTTTTGTTCCAAGTGAACGTCCCTCACCAGTGTCCATGGTAAGGATTGAGACTCCTTGATCATTGGCCCAGGGGAGTAACATCACAAAAGGCAACAAACATTTAAGGTGGTCACTTAAAGTACTATCTCCATCAGTTAGAATGGTAGGTTACCACTGTCCATTAATATAGTCCACAGAGACCATCAATGACTGTGATAAATCAGATTCACTGCATTTAGGCAGCCAACAGACACCATTACTGCTAATGGATAGTGTAAACCTACCTTGCACACCATTACTGCTAATGGATAGTGTAAACCTACCTTGCACACCATTACTGCTAATGGATAGTGTAAACTTACCTTGCTGATCGATGTTGCACTACTTCAGCAGCCCCATTTCAAGTGTTGTCCTCTTCTCCCTTTACTATGTTCTTATTGTTTGCAATTAACTAAATAACTTGAAGTGCTACAATATTGTTATCAGCACTTCCACTACAGTATTTATCACATACACAGCATCTCCTGGGATATTTTTTATGATTAATGCAGGGCTGAAAACCCAATGCAGCTATGTTTACTTGCTTTATAATACAGTGATGTAAAATTCCTGAAGAAATCATAAAATTATATGAATGCAAAAAAGATATTACCAGCAAGTCCACTGCAGCAGTTTCATGAAATCACTGCCTTGCATATATCCCCATACATATTCTTAGGGTGTTATACACTATGACATTTATTATGTACATCAATTATTTACTTCTTTTGGATGCTTCCTGCATTCTACTGCATCATCCACTTGTTCATCTACTGAAGGGGGTATCCTCATCATGGTTGTATATATTTGGCTTTCCCCCACCAGGCCAGGACCCAAAGGAGACCTATTCCAAACCCTACCCACATACCCAGGGGTATCTCATCCCCTCCTGTCAAGTGATTCTGGCCTTTTACCCCAACGTAAAAATCTCAGAAGGCAGAGATTTAGCTAGTCAGTTTGTATCCACCATCTTGACCCAGACAAGGTAGCATTTTTCTCTTTGTGAGTCCTAGCCCCAGTTCTGGTGGATGACATAGTGCTTACATCCTATGTGTGCGAGGTCCCAAAAATATGTTACCAAGGGCTGCTGCCACTGACTTGGCAAGATCAAAATATCTAGTCAATGATGACATTCATTGCCTGCAAGCTTCTGCAAGCACATGGTGAAAGACTGACTGTAACCACCACTAACTCCCCCAGGATGGTCAAGGAGGCATCCACTACTCAGTTCCACCCTTCCTTACCTGACTCTTCCAGTGTCCAACCATTAGTGGAAATCAGGTCATTTGGGATGCAATTAGTGCTTTACCCTGCTATGTCACAGAGCTGGGTTCCAACATTATTTCTTACACAAGCTGCTGATTATTTCCTAGCCATCTCTCACTGACAATTTCAGTTAAAGAAACTTCATTGTGTGTTTGCTGAGAAAGCGAAGCCTGTATTTTCCCTCATGAAGACTGTTCTAGTAACACATAAGGAGTTTTCTGGTTGTTGGACAGAATGTAACTACAGTTAAGGGGTACCTTCCAGTGCTTCCAAAAGCATTCCTTAGACTTCAAGTTGGAATATAAAACAGTAGAGCTGGTGTGATTACAGCATCAGACATAAGCATAAACGATTCATTTATGATCTATAATTACAATATTCCAAAATTTTCTGTTCAATAGACTGCAGGAGGTGAAAGTATTTTTTTTTGCTCCTGAAACTTCATTTTTAAACTGTATCTGCAGTCTATAATTACAGACTCTGAGCATTTTATGTCCATGTACAAAGCAAATAGTGAAAGTGCTTGTTATCATCTTCCTTTCATCTTGAAACTGTATTTTTATTTCAAGTTCATTTGTAGTTTAAATAATGTAGTCCACAAACAACTGTGAAATCTACAAAATATATCTAGAAAGAACACAAACATAAATACAAGGTATAACCTTTAAATTTTAAACTGCATTCATAGCCTAAAAGCAATATTTTTAATGCAGAGAAAGATTACTGTATTTTATCTCTTCGTATTGCAATTCCAGCTTGTATTATACTAATGAACCTTTAATTTCTCTATAAACTGGCTACAATTGCTTTAACTATATCATCATCATATATGGATCTACTTCAGTAGATCAAAATGCCATAATGCTGAAATTTAAAAAAAACTGAGACAAAAATATCAGAAATGAACATCGGCAAAAGTTAACAATGCCAGAACTATTAAAAATGAATCACCTAATACGCATGTCTGGAAGCACCACGAAGATTGAACCAAACTCAAATAAACAACCCACACATTCAAACAAATCAATTAAAAAAAGGAACTTTTTTTCATGTTTGCACCTCTCACATCCCCACACCCCCTGCAAATTATATATATCAACTCCAAGATCGCACTATGTTGGGGAAAAGGTTAAATTTCCTATCCTCACTGTACGGCGATCTCTATTCACAATCATTAAACATGTAAAATTTGTCTAAGAAAAACAAAAATCAGCAAGAACAGCAGCAGTGTATACCAAAGAAAAATGTAGAACAATTGTATTTCTGATGAAGTCGCCTTTGACGAATAGTGAATTAAATCATTTTACGCTAAAAGACCTGGTTTTCTCCTGATTTTTGGTGTTTTTGTTGTGCATGTAAAATTTGTTGCTTACATATTATGCTTAAATTAAGAAGATGTTTTTGTAACTGTAGTGTGGCATCCATTCTAAACCTCTGTGGTGCTTCTGGACATACCCATCAAGTGATTTGATTTTTAATGGTTTCGGCAATGTTAAAATTCATTAAAGTTCCTTTCCAATCTTTTTTTTTCATTTTGGCATTATGGCATTTCGATCTACTGAAGTTGATCCCATAAAACATGTATCTATTCATAACCAATGCTTTCATATTATGTCTAATTTGGTATAATTGTTTAAACTGTAGTTTTTTTATTATTTTTAAAGACTGTAAAATGATTGTTCTTAATATATTTTGTAGTATAATAATCCCAACACTGTACCGTACCACAAAAACCACCGAGGCAATGAACTGGTAACTAATATCAAGAATAAAAGTCGCCACAGTGGTTACCAGGCTCTCAACAGTCCCAAATCTTCAGCAATAGTAGACGATGACAAAAAATTCTACAGCTGTAAAGATATTGTAATCGCTCTGCATGCAAAACTCCAGAAGGTATAATTAATCAAGACAAAATTTATTAGCGCTTTCACCATCAGGCTTCTTCAGATAATACATCATTCCTTCATTCACAGAAAGTTTAAATACTACTTCCCTCATATTTCATTGGTTCTCATGAGAAACGTCATAAATATATCATCATTTCCTCTAAAAACAAGCAACTAGCTTTCATTAAAACAATTCAAGTGAACTCTATAACAAAATACATAAAACTTCCCATACATAATATTAACTAAAAACAACTTACAGTCTTTATAAATGCTTGACGCAATATGTTAGTAATAGCGTCAAGCATAGACCTTCATTAATTTAGAGCGCTAACTATATACAAAGTCAAAAATGTATAAAACATAGCAGCAGCTTTCAACGACACAGTCACTGACATTCTACTTAATGTAGTGTACATATATTAAATCAGCTTTTCTAATAAACAAAAACACCTTAACTAGACAGCGTAAAACATTTCACATATAAAAAAAGATATATAAGAATATATATCGTGTATGGAAGAGAGTACTCCAAGGGAAAACTTGCAGTTAACTAATAGGTATCAAGCAGTCAGAAGTAAGGGAGCTATCCTAAGTAGTACCTTCCATAATTGTAAGTGCTTTACGCAATAGATTAATAATAGCGGCGAGCATAAACCTTACTTCATTTAAAGCGCTAAGCTATACAAGGTATTAAAATATATAAAATATATAAAGCATTATAGCAGTTTTTAATATCACAGTCGCTATAATACTACTTAGTGATATACATAAATTAAATCAACTTTTCTGATAACAAACAAAAACCCTTTAGCTAAACGGCATAGAATATATCATATATAGGGGATATAGTATAGAAGGGGGAAATAATCAATCGGAAAACCTGCAGTTACCTAATAAATCATCGGGGATAGGGGACCTACCCTAAGTAGTATGACCTACTGCATCAATATACAACATAAAGATGTGATACATATATGTCCACACATAAAATATTAGAAAGTAGTAGAAATATAATATCACATTATAACAATCAGAAAGGATTCTGTTTTACTTTAAATAGACAATATACTAACATCTATTCAATTTTCTATTTCTTTAAATCCATCAACAAACAGAGTCTCTTATAAAAAGAGTAAGTCTACTCCCAAAGATAATAAATCTATAGAATTAGAATACAATACAAATCATACATAAAATAAATATAACAACAATTAATAGGGTTGAATCCTATATGACTCAATTGCCTAACATGTCTTTACCACTAACTTCCTATTCTTCAATATTGGTTTGAGACTGATTTTGTCATTTAACCCAGGCTTCACATCTGCCCGGAGTCTCACCACCCAATTCAGTTCACACTCCTCGGTGTAGTTAGAAATATCACCACCTCTCACAGTTTCCCTAATATCTTGTATTACCATGAAACTGAAGCTATGGGTGGGCCCTAGGCTACAGACATGTTTCGCCAAAGCATTGCTGAGAGTCCCCATCCTAATATTATAAAGGTGGTCTCTGACTCTCTCACGTAGCTTCCTATTAGTTTTTCCAACGTAGAAAGCCTCATCCACCACAAGAGGCGAGGTAGACTACGTTTTCGCTCTGGCAATCTGTATGTGTATTGAAAGTGTATATCTTATCTGTCGTAGGGTGTTTAAAAGTATGATTGTTATTTATGTATCTACATTGTGCACACCTACCACATACTATAGTATTAGTATTATCACTCCCACTATACACTTCCTTCTCCTTCAAATCACGATGACACAACATCCGTTTCAGATTTTTTCTGTTTTTATAAGAAAATTGGGGTATAGGTCCTGCTACACTAGCTATCCTTTCATCCAAAAGCAGTATGTTCCAATGTTTGGTAATTATCTCTTTTATCATATTTATATCCGCTGTATAGTGTATAGGCATTCTTAAATATTCACTCCTAATGGATTCTAAGTGCTCAGGATTCAACTCTACTCCATTTTCAGAGAAGTAAGGTCTAGCTCTCGTGCTTCTCAATGCCCCTACTTCGTTGAAGACTTGCAATTCTCCAGCATTATACCCACGTTGCTCTAATCTATGGTGTAGACTCACCATTTCCTTCTCATATTCCTGCTCTAGTGGGTGCAACCTAGACACCCTCATGCTCTGTCCTTTTACAATATTCTTAAAAATAAATTTTGGATGCATGCTTTTACGATGCAGTATATTGTTTCTATAGCAACCCTTTCTATATATATTCGTATTTAACATACCATTAGCCAGCCTTACCACCTTAACATCTAGGAAGGAAATTTCCTCCTCTGAATAATTCAATGTGAACTGTAAATATGTACTAATCTCATTGATCCTCTCTACAAAGGTTAGAAGTCCTCGCTCATCCCCTTTCCAAATAAAAAAGACGTCGTCCACAAACCGTCTATAAAAGGGGACAGATGTCTTGAAATCATTAAGATTATATAGATGGTTATTTTCCCATTCCGCCATAAAGAGGTTGGCGTAGCTATTGGCAAAATTTTCTGTTCAATAGACTGCAGGAGGTGAAAGTATTTTTTTTTGCTCCTGAAACTTCATTTTTAAACTGTATCTGCAGTCTATAATTACAGACTCTGAGCATTTTATGTCCATGTACAAAGCAAATAGTGAAAGTGCTTGTTATCATCTTCCTTTCATCCTGAAACTGTACTTTTATTTCAAGTTCATTTGTAGTTTAAATAATGTAGCCCACAAACAACTGTGACATCTACAAAATATATCTGGAAAGAACAGAAACATAAATACAAGGTATAACCTTTAAATTTTAAACTGCATTCATAGCCTAAAAGCAATATTTTTAATGCAGAGAAAGATTACTGTATTTTATCTCTTCGTATTGCAATTCCAGCTTGTATTATACTAATGAACCTTTAATTTCTCTATAAACTGGCTACAATTGCTTTAACTATATCATCATCATATATGGATCTACTTCAGTAGATCAAAATGCCATAATGCTGAAATTTAAAAAAAACTGAGGCAAAAATATCAGAAATGAACATCGGCAAAAGTTAACAATGCCGGAACTATTAAAAATGAATCACCTAATGCGCATGTCTGGAAGCACCACGAAGATTGAACCAAACTCAAATAAACAACCCACACATTCAAACACATCAATTAAAAAAGGAACTTTTTTTCATGTTTGCACCTCTCACACCCCCACACGCCCTGCAAATTATATATATCAACTCCAAGATCGCACTATGTTGGGGAAAAGGTTAAATTTCCTATCCTCACTGTACGGCGATCTCTATTTACAATCATTAAACATGTAAAATTTGTCTAAGAAAAACAAAAATCAGCAAGAACAGCAGCAGTGTATACCAAAGAAAAATGTAGAACAATTGTATTTCTGATGAAGTCGCCTTTGACGAATAGTGAATTAAATCATTTTACGCTAAAAGACCTGGTTTTCTCCTGATTTTCGGTGTTTTTGTTGTACATGTAAAATTTGTTGCTTACATATTATGCTTAAATTAAGAAGATGTTTTTGTAACTGTAGTGTGACATCCATTCTAAACCTCTGTGGTGCTTCTGGACATACCCATCAAGTGATTTGATTTTTAATGGTTTCGGCAATGTTAAAATTCATTAAAGTTCCTTTCCAATCTTTTCATCTTGTTTTTTTTTTTTCATTTTGGCATTATGGCATTTCGATCTACTGAAGTTGATCCCATAAAACATGTATCTATTCATAACCAATGCTTTCATATTATGTCTAATTTGGTATAATTGTTTAAACTGTAGTTTTTTTATTATTTTTAAAGACTGTAAAATTATTGTTCTTAATATATTTTGTAGTATATTGAAACTTTTCTCATCGGGCCTTCACTGAAAAAGGGCTCCTACCCAGTCAGACTTATTCAGTAATCAAATGTCCATAAATAAATAAATAATACTGCCCTGTGTTTTCTCATTTTCCTAACTACACATCTTTAACTGCTATAGTTCAATTTCAGCTCTAGTGCAAGAAAAGAGTCAGCATTGACAAATGCGTGGATGTCTTTTGTAGATTATTGGGTGAACTCATTTATGAGAACTGATTAATCAAGACTCCACTTATTTTGCTGTTGGACCTTGCATGCAAGAATGGATTGAGAAACACCAAGGATACTATCGGCATAGTAAGCTAGAGAAGCAGTGGCAGTTAGATGGGCAGCAGGCAACAGCAATGACATGTCCAGACTACAGCTGCTCCTCAAATGTATAGAAATGAAAAGAGTGCAAAACACATAGCTGAATCGTTCTAGACAGGAGCTTCCACGAGAACCAATTTATAAGAACAATACATTATTCAAAAGACAGCATAACTAGAAATAGAACAGAGACACTGTCAGTGAATTAGCAATAAACATGCATGTTATGTGAAGAAAAAAGAGCACACACAGAATATAGTCTTTGTTATGCATCTGAAAGAAACTCAGAGACCATGAGCATATTTCAAGTCACCTAGTGCTAAGAGCAGACTGAACATAAAAGGAACATAGACAAACACTACACATATGTGCAGTCATGTTACACAGGGGTGCACAGTTTACTTTTTTACTTAGTGACATGCACTGTCAGTACTCAATATTACTCCATTTTTAACTTAAACACACTTAATAATTTACTGGGGTTAAAGGACATTTCATTGTGCACACTGTTCATTTAGATTTGTTTACTGTGTAGTGCACACTGATCAATATTGATCAATTTCAGGTTTGGCCCAGATGAAATACAAAACATTTCACAAACAAAATATACAAAAATGTAAGCAGTAATGTAGTTCAGACTAATTACATAGAAATAACTGTGTACATACATTCTAGTGAGCAAGCACAGCATGATGTACAATAAAACAGAATGTAATGTACAATACATACATTAGCTTCTAAAGTGGGTCAGTCTTCAGTGTACCTTGAGAGCGAAGAGATTTGGAAAGGAGCTGACCTACATAGCACCAAAATACAAGCAGATCAGTTCATGAACAGGTTCAGAATCACTGCTACTAACTTCACAAGTCAGTTGGCTAAACACTGCAAACTGTTTTCTAACCCTTCATAGTCTTTGTAATTCTGCCACTGTTTCTTGGTTTTACTAGCAGAACAGCTTCACCATTTTGTATGGTAATCTTTGTGTAGTTTAGAAAACATGCTAGGATTGGAAATTGACTTATTTTCCTCATTTGGTACCTCAACTCAGTCATTGTCCCAAATCAGAGAAAGAGGATTAACTCTAAATGCGGAGCTCAGTGTTCATTGCCACTGATGTTCTATGTTTCATGCAGTCAGAATATCTCAATAAAGATCTATTTCAGATTTTAAGTATTTTTCTTCAGATTATTTGTTAAGATTTCTGCATTGCTGCCTACTTTGTGGTGTTTTCCAGCTTGCTAAACTTGATATCTGTATTAGAAACTGAATTTAGAACACATCTAGAGCCTGTTTACTGCATTTCCTGTGTTGCACTTATTTTAAAATAGTTTTTTTCTTAAAACTTGCATTTTACCTGTCTCTGGCCTAGCACTCAAGTGTGGGGTCATTTATTGCACTGTTCTAACTTGTTGCTACTTGTGTATCTTTGCTATCTTTAAACAAAAAAAAAAAAAAATCTTGCTTTTTTCCCACTTTCTGAAATTTAAAAAAAAGTTCAGTTACAGATTTCCTGTTCAAAACTGTTTGTAAGTTTCATGGAGGCCATTGCTTGCTTGGGCTAAAGGGAAGTCTCTGTGTTCATCAGTGGCAGTGGTAAACACTGAACAGCCTGCCTGCCCCTGTGGGAGTGGTTACTGCCTAGAAACTGTAGTTTTATTGGCCATTTTGGGTCAATTCCAAACTCCTTGATCCCCCTCTCTTAAAACACGATTGCCTCGTGGTTTGGGCATCCTTTCAGACTTGTTGGCTGTTGGTGAAGCACCCACCAAGAGGAGAAAACGCTGAGAGAAGAAAGGAGCCACTTTTGAGATTTTAAGTATTTTTCTTCAGATTATTTGTTAAGATTTCTGCATTGCCGCCTACTTTGTGGTGGTTTCCTGCTTGCTAAACTTGATATCTGTATTAGAAACTGTATTTAGAACACATCTAGAGCCTGTTTACTGCATTTCCTGTGTTGCACTTATTTTAAAATCCTTTTTTCTGAAACTTGCATTTTACCTGTCTCTGGCCTAGCACTCAAGTGTGGGGTCATTTATTGCACTGTTCTAACTTGTTGCTACTTGTGCATCTTTGCTAGCTTTAAACAAAAAACAAAAAAATCTTGCTTTTTTCCCACTTTCTGAAATTTAAAAAAGGTTCAGTTACAGATTTGCTGTTCTGAACTGTTGTAAGTTTCTTGGAGGCCATTGCTTGCTTGGGCTAAAGGGAAGTCTCTGTGTTCATCAGTGGCAGTGGTAAACACTGAACAGCCTGCCTGCCCCTGTGGGAGTGGTTACTGCCTAGAAACAGTAGTTTTATTGGCCATTTTGGGTCAATTCCAAACTCCTTGATCCCCCTCTCTTAAAACCCGATTGCCTCATGGTTTTGGCATCTTTTCAGACTTGTTGGCTGTTGGTGAAGCACCCACCAAGAGGAGAAAACGCTGAGAGAAGAAAGGAGCCACTTTTGAGATTTTAAGTATTTTTCTTCAGATTATTTGTTAAGATTTCTGCATTGCCGCCTACTTTGTGGTGTTTTCCAGCTTGCTAAACTTGATATCTGTATTAGAAACTGTATTTAGAACACATCTAGAGCCTGTTTACTGCATTTCCTGTGTTGCACTTATTTTAAAATCGTTTTTTTTTAAACTTGCATTTTACCTGTCTCTGGCCTAGCACTCAAGTGTGGGGTCATTTATTGCACTGTTCTAACTTGTTGCTACTTGTGCATCTTTGCTAGCTTTAAACAAAAAACAAAAACAAAAAAATCTTGCTTTTTTCCCACTTTCTGAAATTTAAAAAAGGTTCAGTTACAGATTTGCTGTTCTGAACTGTTGTAAGTTTCTTGGAGGCCATTGCTTGCTTGGGCTAAAGGGAAGTCTCTGTGTTCATCAGTGGCAGTGGTAAACACTAAACAGACTGCTTGCCCCTTTGGGAGTGGTTACTGCCTAGAAACAGTAGTTTTATTGGCCATTTTGGGTCAATTCCAAACTCCTTGATCCCCCTCTCTTAAAACCCGATTGCCTCATGGTTTGGGCATCTTTTCAGACTTGTTGGCTGTTGGTGAAGCACCCACCAAGAGGAGAAAACGCTGAGAGAAGAAAGGAGCCACTTTTGAGATTTTAAGTATTTTTCTTCAGATTATTTGTTAAGATTTCTGCATTGCCGCCTACTTTGTGGTGTTTTCCAGCTTGCTAAACTTGATATCTGTATTAGAAACTGTATTTAGAACACATCTAGAGCCTGTTTACTGCATTTCCTGTGGTGCACTTATTTTAAAATCATTTTTTTTAAACTTGCATTTTACCTGTCTCTGGCCTAGCACTCAAGTGTGGGGTCATTTATTGCACTGTTCTAACTTGTTGCTACTTGTGTATCTCTGCTATCTTTAAACAAAACAAATAAAACAAAAAAAATCTTGCTTTTTTCCCCACTTTCTGAAATTTAAAAAAATGTTCAGTTACAGACTTGTTGTTCTGAACTGTTTGTAAGTTTCTTGGAGGCCATTACTTGCTTGGGCTAAAGGGAAGTCTCTGTGTTCATCAGTGGCAGTGGTAAACACTGAACAGCCTGCCTGCCCCTGTGGGAGTGGTTACTGCCTAGAAACTGTAGTTTTATTGGCCATTTTGGGTCAATTACAAACTCCTTGATCCCCCTCTTAAAACCCGATTGCCTCATGGTTTTGGCATCTTTTCAGACTTGTTGGCTGTTGGTGAAGCACCCACCAAGAGGAGAAAATGCTGAGAGAAGAAAGGAGCCACTTTTGAGATTTTAAGTATTTTTCTTCAGATTATTTGTTAAGATTTCTGCATTGCCGCCTACTTTGTGGTGTTTTCCAGCTTGCTAAACTTGATATCTGTATTAGAAACTGTATTTAGAATACATCTAGAGCCTGTTTACTGCATTTCCTGTGTTGCACTTATTTTAAAATCATTTTTTCTTAAAACTTGCATTTTACCTGTCTCTGGCCTAGCACTCAAGTGTGGAGTCATTTATTGCACTGTTCTAACTTGTTGCTACTTGTGTATCTCTGCTATCTTTAAACAAACAAAAAAAAAATCTTGCTTTTTTCCCACTTTCTGAAATTTAAAAAAAAGTTCAGTTACAGATTTGCTGTTCTGAACTGTTTGTAAGTTTCTTGGAGGCCATTGCTTGCTTGGGCTAAAGGGAAGTCTCTGTGTTCATCAGTGGCAGTGGTAAACACTGAACAGCCTGCCTGCCCCTGTGGGAGTGGTTACTGCCTAGAAACTGTAGTTTTATTGGCCATTTTGGGTCAATTCCAAACTCCTTGATCCCCCTCTTTTAAAACCTGATTGCCTCATGGTTTGGGCATCTTTTCAGACTTGTTGGCTGTTGGTGAAACACCCACCAAGAGGAGAAAAGGCTGAGAGAAGAAAGGAGCCACTTTTGAGATTTTAAGTATTTTTCTTCAGATTATTTGTTAAGATTTCTGCATTGCCGCCTACTTTGTGGTATTTTCCAGCTTGCTAAACTTGATATCTGTATTACAAACTGTATTTAGAATATATCTAGAGCCTGTTTACTGCATTTCCTGTGTTGCACTTATTTTAAAATCGTTTTTTTTCTTAAAACTTGCATTTTACCTGTCTCTGGCCTAGCACTCAAGTGTGGGGTCATTTATTGCACTGTTCTAACTTGTTGCTACTTGTGCATCTTTGCTAGCTTTAAACAAAAAACAAAAACAAAAAAATCTTGCTTTTTTTCCCACTTTCTGAAATTTAAAAAAGGTTCAGTTACAGATTTGCTGTTCTGAACTGTTTGTAAGTTTCTTGGATGCCATTGCTTGCTTGGGCTAAAGGGAAGTCTCTGTGTTCATCAGTGGCAGTGGTAAACACTGAACAGCCTGCCTGCCCCTGTGGGAGTGGTTACTGCCTAGAAACTGTAGTTTTTTGGCCATTTTGGGTCAATTCCAAACTCCATGATCCCCCTCTTAAAACCCGATTGCTTCATGGTTTTGGCATCTTTTCAGACTTGTTGGCTGTTGGTGAAGCACCCACCAAGAGGAGAAAATGCTGAGAGAAGAAAGGAGCCACTTTTGAGATTTTAAGTATTTTTCTTCAGATTATTTGTTAAGATTTCTGCATTGCCGCCTACTTTGTGGTGTTTTCCAGCTTGCTAAACTTGATATCTGTATTAGAAACTGTATTTAGAATACATCTAGAGCCTGTTTACTGCATTTCCTGTGTTGCACTTATTTTAAAATCGTTTTTTTTCTTAAAACTTGCATTTTACCTGTCTCTAGCCTAGCACTCAAGTGTGGGGTCATTTATTGCACTGTTCTAACTTGTTGCTACTTGTGTATCTCTGCTATCTTTAAACAAACAAAAAAAAAAAATCTTTTTTTCCCACTTTCTGAAATTTAAAAAAAGTTCAATTACAGATTTGCTGTTCTGAACTGTTTGTAAGTTTCTTGGAGGCCATTGCTTGCTTGGGCTAAAGGGAAGTCTCTGTGTTCATCAATGGCAGTGGTAAACACTGAACAGCCTGCCTGCCCCTGTGGGAGTGGTTACTGCCTAGACACTGTAGTTTTATTGGCTATTTTGGGTCAATTCCAAACTCCTTGATCCCCCTCTCTTAAATCCCTATTTTGTGTGGTTTTGCACATTTTTGCGCATATCGCAACATCGGGCAGCGCTGCTTAATCAGGTTTAAACTATTGCCGGCTCCACAAAGTCTGCTCTTCACTTTTTCCCTTAGAACTGTTCCATATCTCAAAGTAAGCACTCTATTTTCCTTCTAAAACCCAGCAGTAGCTAAGATAAGTGTCTTATAAGTAAGCACTTATAAACTAAAGCACTACACCCTCTTATACTCCCTTTAAGTACTTGGCTCCCTATTGGTCCTTTTTGATCAAGTCAAAAAGTAATTCCTTATACTATTCTGGCATGTCCAAAAGTCAGTTTTAGGTTTACTCTCCAGTCCAGCTGGCGAATATGGGAATCTTGAGGCAATGTTACAACTGCCTTATGTACACAGACCACCCTCTCCTCTTCCCATCAAGCTCAAATATATGTGAGAGATGCAACTATATAACCAAACTGGAGGCTGAGCTCTCTCAACATAGTACTGGCACGGTCAGTCTGGAGGAGAAGGTAATCACACACACCACAAATCCAGTCTCACATAGATCTATTGCAACAGCAAACCAAACACATAAACACATAAAATCATACTCGGAGGCTCTAAATAAAAATCTGCCCAATCAACAGAGACCTCCAAAGCTGACATCCAAGCAACTGCTACCCCACAACAATACCCACGTATCACATAGTTCACAAAGTCAGTGTGCCACACAGTCACAGCCCTTAAGACTAAACAACACACCTAATACACTTGTAATAGGTGACTCTATCGTCAGACACATTGACGTCACTTTCACCAGGCTAAATAAGGTGAAGGTCACTGTAAGCTGCCTGTCGGGTGCCAGGATCCGCCACATAACACAAGCACTCAGGTCACTCCAAAGCAAGTACAAATATGACTCCGTCATTGTCCATGCCGGTGTGAATGACTTGAGACATACTTCCCTGGATTACATGAAAAGAGACATAGAGGAGCTCTCTGATCATGTGGCCCAGGCGGGTATGACCCTGACCTTGAGTAGCATCTTACCTTCACCAAGAATGATACCACAGTATAAAGACAAAATGATCAATTTCAACAATTGGCTAAAGTATTGGTGTCACTCAAAGGGGATCCAGTGTCTGTCAGCCTGGGATGACATGCTTGACAAGCCACGTTGCTTCGCTAGGGACAGCTTGCACCTGTCACCCCTCGGTTTTTGAATACTGGCCAAGGCTCTTGCCACCCCCACAGTGCCTTTTTTAGGCAAGGCTCAAAAGACAAACCCACCTCCTTAGACAACACAAGGAAAAAGAAACTAAGGGTAATGCTGCTCAACGCCAGAAGTCTAAACCTCAAGATGCATGCACTCTAGGCTCTCCTCAGTATGGAGAATATTGATATCTGTGCAGTAACAGAAACCTGGTTCAAGGCTCCCAAGAGCACCCCAGCACTACCAGGCTATACCTCATACCATGCTTTTCGGCCCCAAAACTCGGACCGAACCACAAGAGGAGGGGGAGTATCCATATTCATCAAAGATACCCATACGTACAGGCTAGTGGCACTGCACGAAGCATCTGAGACCATCCATGTGCAACTAACAGTGGGCAAAACTGCCTTCCAGTTTGTAGCTTGCTACAGACCACCCTCCCAAACTCAGGAACCCCACTCAGCTTTCCTGAAGACACTGGAGAATATGAAGGTCTCTCCAAACACCATTATATTGGGTGACTTTAACTACCCAAACATAGACTGGGAGCACTACTCAAGCCCCAACACCCTAGCCCAACGGTTCCTAGAATTTATAAACTCAAATGCTATGGAACAACTGGTCACCACTCCCACAAGAGGTGAAAACATATTGGACCTGATTATCACCAACATGGGGACCCTATGTTCCATACCAGAGGTATACCCCCCATTGATAAGATCTGACCATAAATTAATCCCTATGGACATCCATATCCCGTCCCCACCCCCAGCAAAGGAAACCACAGTCAAAAACTTCTCAAAAGCAAACATCCCACTTCTCAAAACCGAGGTGGAATCCTTCAAAGCCCCAGGGCCAGTGGAAAATACGGCCCAAACTGCAGAATCCTTTACAAACGCATTCTATGGATACCTACAGGAATGCATGGATCGTGCTATCCCAAATAAAACCAAGACACACTCCTCCAAGGGCAGGAGACCTGTCTGGTGGACCCCAGCCATAAATAAGCTGTACAACAGAAGGAGGAAGCTACTACATGATAGAGCAAAATCCCTGAAAGGGAAGGCAACTCTGATCAGTACTAGCAAGAAACTACGATCCCTCATAAAATCATCTAAGGCTAGCTTTCCAAGAAAAATTGCACAAGACGCTAAAGATAATCACAAGGCCTTCTTTAGTTATGTCAGAAACCTGGGTGGAAACTCCCAGATATGCTCTGAGTTAGTACAAAATGACAAAAAATACACTGAACCCACAGACATTGCCAACATCCTGGCAGACAGGTTCAGTGAAAACTTCTTCCCCCCCTTCCCCACCAAATGAGCAAATGACTATCCCAACAGAGTGTAGCCTCCCTGACATCACAGATGCACAGGTGAGAGCTGCCCTCTCCAAAGCAAAAAACACAGCATCAATGGGACCGGACAGTGTCCCGGGCTGTGTTTTACATGAGCTCCAAGAAGAACTGAACCCTCACTTAAAATCACTATTCAGTCTCAGCCTTACAACAGGATATGTACCCAAAGAATGGCGTACAGCAACAGTAGTCCCACTCCATAAAGGTGGTGCCACAACAGACCCTGGAAACTATCGCCCTATAAGCCTAACTAGCCTGGTCTGCAAAGCTATAGAATCTAAAGCTATCATCATGGAACTCATAAACAAAGACATTGGAAACCTCCAAACACTGGATCCTACCCAATTCAGCTTTGTTAAGGGCAGATCTTTCCTCTTGAACCTGGTCAATTTCTTTGAAACAGTCACCAAGGCCATAGACGAAGGGAAGGTAGTCCACACAGCCTACCTTGACCTTGCAAAAGCCTTTGACACAATACCCCACTCGGGCATCATAAATAAGCTCACCAACTTAAATATCAACCCCTATGTCACAAGATGGGTTGCAAACTGGCTTAGGGATTAGAACCCACATGGTCAGAATTGCAGGTGCCATGTCAGACTCTAAACCAGTTACAAGTGGTGTCCCACAAGGCTCAGTCCTGGGACCTCTCTTGTTCGGTATATATTTCTCTGAGGTACAGGCTAACACAGGAGGACTATGGCTGACAAAGTTTGCAGATGACTGCAAACTGGGGGCCATAATCGACTCACCGGCTGACACAAGCATCCTCCAAAAAGGTCTCACAGAGACGGATAACTGGTGCCAGAGTCATGGCCTAAAGCTAAATGCCAAAAAGTGCATAGTCATCCCCTTTGGGAAAAACAAAGTGCCCACAAATTACCACATAGGTGGTCTTCCATTAAGTACGGAAGAAGTAATTAGGGATTTGGGGACCCAAGTAGATTGCAATCTCTCCTTTGACAATCACATTGCCAAAGTGGTTAGAAAGACATTGTATATAGCTTACCTTATCACGAAGGGGTTCACATCTAGATCAAGAGGTCATTGTGCCCCTCTACTCATCACTCATCAGGCCCATAATTGAATACAATGCCCCATTTGGGATGTACCTTACCCGACACCTGCTGCAACTGGAAAGACCCCAAAAGTACCTCACCAAGAGGATCAAGGGACTCAAACAGATGCCCTACGCAGTTAGGCTAAAGAAACTCCAGCTCTACTCAGTTGCTTACCGCCTACTCAGAGGCGACCTGTGCCTGACGTATAAAGCCATGTCCAACCCAGAATTAATGGACATGCTCCACCTCAAGAAATCCAAATCCATCAGAGCTACATGCTCCAGTGACTTAAACCTCAGCACAGAAATAAATAGAACATGCTAGAGGGAGAGATTCATATCCCAGAGGCTCCCCGCACTCTGGAACAAAATCCCAATCCATGTTAGACAGAGTCCCTCAATGACCCTCTTCAAGAAGAATCTTGACGTTTGGATGGGAGATCGTAAATTTACCCCTGGGATCTCTTCTGTGTCACTGCTAGACAGAGGCACGGTAAACTAACCTTAAATGGGCTATCTTCTGTGACCTACTATACAGAGGCACAGTCAACTAATCTAAAAAGGGTGGCGAAAGCCAAACACACTCTGGCTAGGCTTGTATATGCCCTAGGGCAGATAGCCTAGTATCAACCTAGGAACCTATGAACCTATATGATCACAAGACAATATGATCAAGACTCACAAGATCAAATCTAATCATGTATAACTAGCTTATACTTTGGAAGCCAGCAACATGAACAGCAGTGTTTTTGCAGGGGGTCAGGCCCCCCCTTGCCTCCCATACACCCTACATATTATATATACTAACTCCAAGATTGCTGCACATTAGGGAAAGAGCAAACACCCAACCCCAAAAAGATACAAAATTCCAAAGGAGATGCCAGTTCAACATTTTGAGATTTGATCTTATGAGTCTCGATCATATAGGCTTGGGATCATATGAAATAGACCCCCTCCAGGACTAAATTAGTTCCTTGGTATTTTCTGGTATTGTCTTTACTTTATATAACAGTCCTCAAAAATTACACTGACACTGGCCCTGGGGACCCATTAGTTCTACTTGAAGAGTTTACTCACTTAGAGTATGCCCACCACACCCAGTGCACTGTATTTAGATATCCATGCATTTTTGGATTCACAACTTTAGTGGAAATTTGTCTAATAACCTATAACTGTCAAAGAGATGCTAACAGTTTATAGTAAGGTGGCTGCAAAAGACAAAACTCTGTACAGGTTTGGCCGTTAGTACAGAGAATTGAGTCTGTCAATGCACATGATTAAGGCTGTGAGCTGTTCCCTGTAGCTGAGGATTGGAGTCCATCAGCCTCCTTTTGCCTACTGAGTGACAGTAAGCATACCACTTAACCTGATGGTATTCCAGTGTAATTAGGACAATAGGTCAAGCTCCTGATGGTCTTCTGGACATCATTCTTAGTAACTCCCAATAAATATTTGGGTGTGAGATCCTACTGTCCTCTTCAAAGAAAACAAATGTGTCTGTTGTTCTGGTGTTAGCCAAAAGTACTGCCTGATAAATATGTGTTAATTGTTTTATATATGAATGCTTGATAAGATAAGCTAATCCAGTTATAAAACTGAAAAAATTGGGGAGTGAAGTATAGTCGCTGTCTCCACGAGACAGGTTTGCAAGACTAAGTGAAGCAAAATTTATAGCACTGTTTTAGGGATTTTTTTTTTTAAGCAGTAAGTTCAAAGTAGAAGAATTTGACATCAGTGAAATTATTCTTAATCCAAAACTGTGGACAATTTAGGGATAATAATAAATTACAGTGGGACGCAGGATATATTTTTTATACATTCCCCAATATCTGATTTATTGTATTCAGCATCTTAGGGGTAGAGCCTATACTAGCACTAAATGGGTATTAAGTACAAAAATAATTCTGGATGGGGCAGCGCCCTATAGTAGGAAAGCATACACATACAATCACACAGACACACAAACACACACACACACACAGACAGACACAGACACACACACGCACGTGCATACACACACACACACACACACACACACACACACACACACAAACAAACATACACACACACACACACACACACACACACACACACACACACACACACACACACACACACACACACACACACACACGCACGTGAGGCTAATTTAGAGAATCAGTACACATTTACTAGGGCTTACTCAGAGCCCTGTAATAATTTTGAAAGTTTTGTATTCATTTGTATGAGTCTGCATGTCATCTCAAGGGTAATGAAGCCACAATAATCTATGAACTGGCTAATGAAAATTAAACATAATGACAACCTCCAGTTCTAGGATATTAGCTAATAATAATCCTGTGGAGAGAAACTTAGAGGTATTCTACAAAGCATGCACCTGAGGGGGGATATCACCACATTTTCATTATGCATTTATATTTATATATATTTTTGACTCTGACTACCTTGGAGCTTTTCTCCCTGGGCCTCCGCTGAAAATGGACATGTATCCAGTCGAACTATCCCGGTCAACAAATGTAAAATAAATAAATAAATAAATATACTCCATCCAATAACTTGTTTATATTTAAGCAGAAAGTCAAGATTATGTCTGTTTTTCTGTTTAAAAAGGTCATGTGTTTAATATTGGAACAGCTGATTAATTTCCTTTCACACTGGAGAATAACTTCCAGCTTCTAAGAATAGGTTGAAACAGTTTTTCTGTAAGTACTTTGAGCTATGATTAAATTAGTAGGTCTTTGTATTAATTTTCAAATTTTTTCTCACTTTTTTAGATCCCAGTTTTAAATATTACATTATCTTTTTAACCATTTTATTAAACTGAAACGCATATGCCTTTGCACTGTATTATTTTACTATTATATAATATTGATAGTAGGATAGCAGCTAGAACCTAGAATAGAAAACTATTTTATGTCTGACCACAGTAAACTGAAATCAGACATTACTGATTCTCCCAGCCAGCTCTGCAGGAAACCATCAGAAATGTGCAGCCTACAAGAAACTGCTCAGTCAACATAACAAGGAAAAAAGGAGTTACAAGAGAGCAAGTGTACAAAAGAATGGTGCAGATAACTGTTCATTTGTTGCAACAAAAGACCCTATAAAGCTATCCTAATAATGCAATCATAATAGCATTCGGTACTTGCCAACATATCAGAAGACTCATTGTCAGTCCCAGCCTGGAGTTAATATACTGCTTTATTGCAAAGGAAGCAGAAGGCCAATTAACCATCAAATATTATTCTAATAGGGTAAAGCCCTTCAACACTGCTTTTCAGACTGTGCAGAGTCTAGGATTAATGTTTGGGCATATAATGTATAATATTAAGAGATGATGCCATGTTTTGTATTAGCAAAATATTACATTCCTGAACCAATAGCTTTCAAAGGTTGTGTGAGGATTGCTGTTGTAGGCTGAAATGCAAACAATGTTATATTCACAGGTCTAACTAAATTATTAAAATGTTAAGCTACTACATAAATACCACATAAATATATGTCTGAATATAAGTACTGCCTGACAAAAAAGATTAAAAGACATTTACTTGTTCAAGTTTCATTTGCTAATAACAAGGCTGTGATGAAGCAATGTATATATGAGGTTTATTTGTTTATTTGAAACAATTAGTTTAAAAATATGCTGCATTTTTGATAAATTGTATCTGTCAATAACCAAAGGTTAAAATTTTATGTTACTGAATCAGTGTTAATCAACCACCGGGATTCAGTAAACTCCGTGTTGGAATAGCGTTATACTGACACGGAGAGGACTGTACTCATGCAAGTGCAGCCGTAGCAGTAGCGAGCCTTGCATATTCATGAAGGCACGCTACTCTTACGGCTATTCGGACATTGAGTGCAGGGGGTGTGTCTAAGCAGTGCACGCACATCTAACATGCCCCCTGCACTTAGAAAGTGCCATACGGCACTTTTTAAAAGTATTTCAGTGTCTGTGGACACTGAAATGAAATATAAAATGAGTATTTCAGTGTCCATGGAGACTGAAATAGCTAGGAGAGCAAGAAACAGTGCACGGAATGTGTGACAGGTTCTGTCACACACCCCCTGCATTGTAAACGTGCCATACAGCCATAACCATCAACTGTACAGGTTTCTGCAGAATGCCCAGATGCCTGCCTCACATACTTCTCACCCTTCTAGAGCAAGAAAGCTGTAGAAAGCCATAAATAATTGGGGGAGAAAGGCATAAACATAGGACACTTTTTAAATATTGCACTGACAAATCCGGAAACCTGATAGAATAAAAGATTTGCAGTAGCATAGACTTCCTGAAGGGTATGAAGACTGAAATACAAATGTCTGTCATCTGAAAGTGCCGTATGGCCATAGCTGTCAACTGTACAGGTTTCTGGAGAATGCCCAGAGGCCTGCCTCACATACTTCTCACCCTCCTAGAGCAAGAAAGCTGTACAAAACCATAAATAATGGGGGAGAATGGCATAAAAATAGGGACACTTTTGAAATATTGCACTGACAAACCCAGAAAGCTGATAGAATAAAAGGTTTTCAGTAGCACAGACTTCCCAAAAGGTATGAAGACTGAAACACAAATGTCTGCCATCTGAAAGTGCTGTACGGCCATAGCCGTCAACTGTACAGGTTTCTGCAGAATGCCCAGATGCTTGCCTCACATACTTCTCACCCTCCTAGAGCAAGAAAGCTGTAGAAAACCATAAATAATGGGGGGAGAAAGGCAAAAAATAGCAACACTTTTTAAATATTGCACTGACAAACCCGGAAAGCTGATAGAATAAAAGGTTTTCAGTAGCACAGACTTCCCAAAGGGTATGAAGACTGAAACACAAATGTCTGCCATCTGAAAGAGCCATACATCCATAGCCATCAACTGTACAGGTGACTGCAGAATGCCCAGATGCCTGCCTCACATACTTCTCACCCTCCTAGAGCAAGAAAGCTATACAAAGCCATAAATAATGGGGGGAGAAAGGCATAAAAATAGGGGCACATTTTAAATATTGCACTGACAAACCCAGAAAGTTGATAGAATAAAAGGTTTGCATTAGCATGGATTTCCTGAAGGGTATGAAGTATGAAACCCAAATGTCGGTCAGTATGTTCTGACTTAAACCCCGAGTGATTTGACAATAATCTGCTAGAAAACCACAATCACACTTCATAAGTTTGTTTGTCTTTTCAGCTTTTCTCGGTTAGGGGTCGCCACAGCGGAACTCCAGTCCGCTAATGATTGGCAGTCAATTTTTATGGTGCCAAGTTGCCAGCCTGATGCCCAACCTTCAGTGAAGGCACATCCATTTACGCATGTCTTTTGGAGGCCACTCGACCATGGGGAGGACATGCAGACTCCACACAGTAAGAGCAATAATTCTGTCCCTATGTGTCCATTTACAATTTCCCATACTGTGACTGACAAGGAGTACAGATACATGTAAATAAAGTGGATTTATGGATTTAATTTTACTTTTTTTCCATTCTAAGTTATGTTTAAGTGTAGCTGAGCGGGTGTGCGCGTTATGGCCTTCTGCCCAGCATTGCTGAAACATCCCATAGGAGATAAATAAAAATATACATCTGAAATACTCATATCAAGATAGCATAGTGGTTAGAGTCCTGGCTTTGCATGTAAACATTCATGGTTCAAGTACCACAAGAGGTGCTTTATTTTTACATGGGAAAGCAGTGTTAAAATTATTAATTTAATTTTCAATTTTGTAGTAATTGATGTTTGTCAACCAGGGTAGTGTAGCTGGTCTAAAATGTAAGTGTGAGTACATATAACATGTGACACCACCCATGTATACTCAAGTCCCTTACAGTATAGTCACACCCCATGGAAATGTAATGAAAGCACATAGACAGATGTCATGTACATTAAATCATATACACTTACTAATATGTCAGTAATGATTAAGTCATTATCCTGATATATTTTTAAATAAAAGGGAGCAATAGTTAGCAGTGTTCAGCTATGCTTAGCCAGCATTGCATACGTGTGAATGTTAAGCAGCAGTCAGCTCAGCTAAATGGATTTGCACACTAGTAAGCAATGCTCAGCAATTACTCCTTTAAGCACTGTTCAACCCAGCTTAGCGGTTTGCATTGCTAAGCTGTGCTCAGCATTTACAAAATGGTCCAATGATGGCAAAGGTCATGACTATGCCCTTATTTAAACCATGCAGGCAGGAATACAGCCATAACCTCTTTAGTATGATCTCTGCAGAAACAAGTCTGGCATTGGAGAGGGAGTGCACTTTCAGGCACAGTACTGGGGCATCCTGGAGTCCAGGGTCATGGCTGGACTCCTCATAGAACACCATGATGACAGACTGCTGCAGGGCTAGTACCAGGGCTTTTAGTACAAAGCAGAGGCCTGGGACCATCTGGCATATGACCTCACCAGTGCCACTGGAATCCCCCAAACTGGTAAGCAGGTACAGTATCATTATGCCGACCTAAAGCATAGGAAGGGGGAGCTCTTGGCCCCCTCATCAGTGCCACTGGAATCCCCCGAACTGATGAACAGGTACAGCATTATTATGCCAACCTAAAGCATAGGAAGGGGGAGCTCTTGGCCCAGTGGATCCAAGATGCTCAGGACCAGCATGCTCCAGCAGTTTGTAAGTATCCCAGATATAACTGTACAAAATTCTAGCCTGAATATGTGATAGACAGGTATGCATAATGTTTGTTTCTCACCCCTACAGCTGCAGCAGAGAGGGCTATGTACATCGAGGCCCATGCAGACAGACTGACAAGGATACACTGACAGGCTGGTGAGTACAGATCTATCTTGCAGTATATAGTGCAATAAAGCAGAAGGAGTACATTGTTTACTGCCACTAGGCATATTGTGTACTGTCCAATGAATAAAACCTGTTTGTCGCACTAATACTTATCCACAGGATGTCCATTAATAAAAGTGTCACTTCACTGTAATAAAAATATACAACAAACTGTTGTGTTTACTCTGGTATGTTGTTGTTGTGGAAATAGAATGTGTACAGGTTCTTTACAGCAAATATGGCATTGACAGCATGAAATAACTGAGGCTGTTCTGAGAAACAGCTAGCATGCATTGCAGTCTTGTGTTAACCTTTGCTTTCCAGGTTGTATTATTTAAAAGGAGTAATACACACTGCAATAACTATCTGCCATGCATGAATTTCAGTATTACAAGGTCAGACTGTCCAACCCAGAGAGTATTAATCAGAAATCAGTCAAGCAAGACTCAGCAGTTCCCCAGTAGCTCAGTGTGATGGAAAACAGCATTTCTGTTCATTTTAGCACACCCAGACAAGGTTTGAATCCAGGAAGTGGTACAGAGATGTGTGTATGTGTGTGTGTATATATATATATATATATATATATATATATATATATATATATATATACACACACACACACACACACACACACACACATTAGAAATCCTGAATATTTGTAGAAACAGAAAGTGTTAACAGATATTTTCCCCACATGTCTCACAGGTAAAGAAATGTGTGTAGCAACTGTATGAAGGGTATGCTAATACACCAGAATATGTGTAGAAACATTCAGAAAGTGTTAAATATTTTCTCCACAGGTCTTACAGGTAAAGTAATGTGTGTAGTAGCTGTATGAAGGGTATACTAGTACACCATGTACAACTGTTCCACTGTCCAACCCTATATGCCTGCAAATGACAGCAGAATAGGTACATACATTATGCCCTCTCCTGATACGGCTCTCAAGTGTCATGTTGTCAAAGCTAGTAGTCACTGCTGCCAGGCACCTTGGACACAGGAATGCAGGTGAACTATGCTAGTAGCAGACTCACACAACATCACTGCAGGGTACCCATTCTTTGTCAGGTATGTAACCCTGACATGTACAAGCCCCTCCAGTAAAGTAGCCACAGTGTACCCAGTCTGCTCTGTACCATTACAGGTTGACAGTCTAACAGGTATGTATGTACCACAGAAGCTACGGGTCATAGGTAGATGTAAAGTGAGGGTAGACCTGTACAGTATTGAGCAGTACTGTTGTGAAAAATGGAAGCCGATACAGTTGTTAATGGACCTTTTATTCTCTCCCCCTACCCATCATCTGCATCAATAATTATGATTCATATACTACGGGTATGTTGTTCTCAAAACCTATTGTTGGGACATGTGTTCTAGTATTGTTCATATATTTCATTGGTTGCATGCTAACATACCTTCTTCAAATACCATTATTTGTGGCCTGTTGCCGTCAATGTAACTTGCATGCTGATAAAATACTTACTGTTGTTCCATTCATTAATGTGTTCTGTTTGCTATGTAATTGTTTCAGATCTGTTGATTTTGGTTAATGGGAACACCCACACATGCTGTTATAACTAATTTTGAAATGTGGTGTTCATGACTAACTGATATATCTTGCAAAAACACAACATCATAGCACATTTGGGAAGGCAGATCCTGGCGGATCCACCTGCCCCACCCGGCCATGGCATCAGGCCCCAGCACTTCTGGGACCCAAACTGGAACATCCTTCTCTGCTGGTCCTGCACCTCCTTCGGGTGGAACCACCTCAGGGGATGGGGCCCGTCCCCCCCATGTGAGGAGAGGAGCCCATCACCTGCTGACAGTTCCAGGGTATGGTGCTCAGCATCATCCGCTCTGAGATGGGTGGGCAGCTGTGCCAGATGGAGGGCAGCCTGACAAACCTTGAGGGGGCAGGCCACCCCTCTTGTCCAGTCCCCAGCACAGCCACCTTTGGGGCCGTGAAGGTGCAGTGATGACTGCCAATCAGTAGGGACCTCAGTCCCACTGTATTCATCTGGGGACTCATGAGCCTCTGATTCCCAACCACCCTCCCCATCCAAGGTGTTTACTCCTCTCATGTGTCATATACCACCCCTGTCTGCTATCTTGTATGTCTTGTCTGTCTGCAAATGCTACTTATGCTACCCAATCTACCTCCCCAAACATACCCATAGCCTTCTCTAACATCCTACTCTTAACTAAAAAATAAGGGGGGGCATCTGTCCCTCAAAAAAGCATTGCCCCATACATAGCTCAACATTTTCCCCCATGTACAGTGAAATTAATCAATGTACCCACAAATTATTCTTCAAATGTCTGTTGCCAACACCCCACCCTGTGGGGTGTGAGGCTGTAAATTCCAAATTCTACACATCATTCACAGCTGTTGCGGCAGAAGAAATGTAGAGCTATGGTCGTTTCCTACACCTGTCCTGCACATCCCTAGCTGTTTTTCCTAATGTTTTAACTCCTACTTGCCCCATTTCACCAATTTCCTATCACCCTTTTTCTTTAATTAAAATTAGCGCAGGCTTAACCATCTATTAGCATCACAGAAAACCACTTACAACTGCCTTAATCACTCTGTCTCTATCAACCCTTCTGCCCTGCCAAGTTTTGAATGTGGGATGCTGTGCACTACAATTACAGCAAACTACCACTACATCATCTGAGATGTGGGAATTTGCAATGCTTTTACAAACATATAATGCAGTCTGGTCATTTAACATTAATAAACAAAAGTAATCACTTCCAAGTCTTGAACTCAGGACCCTGTGGACTACAATCACAGCAACATACCTCCACACCATCTGAGCTGTAACAATTTGTAATGTTTTTACAAGCATATCATGCACTACAGTCATTTAACATAAGGGAAAATATATATCCGTAGTACTCTGATATACACATATATGTGTATATACATACACAGACACACACACACATATATATATATATATATATATATTATATATATATATATATATATATATTATATATATATATATATATATATATATATATATATATATATATATATAGATATATATGTATTTATATTTATACATAGATATATGTATATAGATAACCAACCTCTTACTGCAAGACATCTGCAAAACGTCTGACAAAGTGGGGGGATAAAGGGCGAACAATAGTGATATCTTTGAAATATGGCTGTTACACGTGTAGACGTCTGCTAGAGTAGCATGGTTTGATTCAATATATAATTCCTGATAGATTCCATGTCTGAAACACAAATGAATGTCATTACATACTGATGTCAGTGCTCACATCATCCCAATGAATTGTCAGAAACTCACAACTGTTATGGGGAACAGACCAAACATATGAGCCACTCATCTGGACAGTGTCTAGACATCTAGACAGTGGAGAGGTATGACTGCAGTAATGTAACAGAAGAGAAAAAACACTGAGTGCTGCCAACCATTTCACCCAGCACCTTCTGAACCACAGTAAGAGCAACACAACACTACCCTAAATCAGCTCTGGGGAATTACCTGTGTATTTCCAAGTATATCATGCACTACAGGGATGGAACTGTAGGGAAAAGCATATATTGGTGCAAAAATGTCCACCCACAACCAATTGCACCACAGTCACAGCAACATACCAGTACCCAAATGAACTCTGGAGTACGACTGTTTGAACAAACATATCCTGATTGCCAGTCACACACTACACCGACATATATTGGCCCAAATCAGTCTATTGGGAATCCTGAGGTATTACAGGACATTTCCCAGTCTGCCTCTACAAACATATACACCTGATTTACCATCAGCAACTGTAGCAGCATGCACAGTCAGATAGAAAAGGATCTATGACACTGACACCTGCTACTCTCCCTACTCAGCCCAACAAACATTTACACACAACACTGCTACACAATCTTGTCAGTCTGTTAACAATGGCCAGACATACACAACTCTCAACTGTACAGATTTCCACAGATGTCCAGGGTGTGGGACTATATTTATGGCCACTGCTGCATACCACTTCCAGGAGTCTGCTAAGTCACTGGGATGATACCAGGAGTGCAATCACTAAATAATGATATACCATACCTCTGAACCTCTTACTGCAAGATATATGGACATAGCATGACATACTTAGGGGATAGAGGGGTGGAAAAAGGGAGATATCTCACATAATGGTTTTACAAACTGAAACAGTTGCTGATGTTACAGGGTTTGTTGTAACATAACATCCCTGAAGGATATGATGTCTGAAACACTAATGGATGTCAACATTTACTGACTACAATCCTCACATTATCCTACTGATGTCACAAAAACAGACATTGTCTGAGGAACAAACCACACATAGCAGACAAACCTCTGGGCAGTCTGTGGACATCTGGACAGTTGAAACATATGTCAGAGACATATCACTGTCAGACATCAGGTCATGCAAAAAATGCATCTCCAGACAAACCCTGTTAATCTAGCAATCCTCTATGTGTATGACACCCATACTTACTTACAATCTGTACCCAAGTCTGAAGCTTTGTCCCCCATGTTGTTGGGCTGTCTCCACATGTCTTGCCTAAGAGGTATTTCCACCTACTGTCTGTGAAACTGTAGCCTCCACACCTCCATAATGTCCTCTACACCGGCAAGGAAAAGAGGTAAGACCCGCATAAAGGACTTAATTATAGCACTGTGTTGCTATGGCATTGACTAATGGAAAGACAACAGAGCTGCTCTGGATGCAAGTAGCACGTGGGAGACACCAATTGGTGCACATGCCATCACCTGCTTATGTGCATTACCTACAAAAGGCAAGCTGCCGCCTATGCAGCACAGGTCTGAACCCATCTACACAAAGACAGGCTGCGACTACACAATCTAACAATTTGAATTACTCTAAGGTAACTCTGCAGCACTATAACAGGTATGTCAATCACTTAAGCTTGTAATGCAATGCAGAAGGGGGATGCAGACAGGGCAAGCAGGAATGGCCATAGGTGCTGGACAGCAGCATGTCAGTCCGGCAGGCCTTGTTGCAACCTAATGGAACTCATTCCCTCCAGTAGAGCTCTTTTGAGTGTGTACCTTTAACTCCTAGTGGGCATGGCTTCAGCATTTAAAAATTGAAGTTATCACCTTACATTTTTAACAAATACCCATTGACAGAGGTCATATATCAATACAATTCTGTTTGCTATAATGTATGCTTCAAGATAAAATTTTCCGATACCTTGTATGTAACATGGTTTTGGAATTATTAATGCAAATATGAACAGGCAATATTTGACGCCTAGAGGAGCAGTAGGGTGTAACTACAGAAATGCCTGGAGACGTCACTCGGCTGTAATGACTGACATGCTGCTGTCCAGCACCCATGGCCATTCCTGCTTGCCCTGTCTGCATTGACATGGACCACATCTCTGGCCCCTGAGTCAACCCAGCAAAGGCCAGTTCATGTATGATGAATACTACAAGAGTGTCTGTTGTCTAATACTGAGAGTGACATTGCAAGGCCAGCTACCTGGGATGTTGTAAATATTCATATGTCACCTGTGAATGCTACTATGATACATATGCTTGTCTTACAAATGTAAGAGACTTACATAGGGTATGTGCATAGTACACAACAGGTGCAGGAGTGTGCGTTGAACCGTATGTGATATGCTGCACCCATACCTGACAACTGTCCAGAGTTTTGCAGACTGACCACATGTCGGATTCATATTTGTAGTCAATGCCTCATACAGTTGTGTATTGTCTAGCACAACACTGGCAACCCATTAAAGACTGAAGTCATAACATACTAGCATACATTTCATTGTCAGATCACCTGTCCTGCAGAGAAGACCTGTGAATGCCACACCATCTTTGCTGGAAACTAAGTATGTTTCAGGTAGATTCATAAAGTGACAGTATTTTCCAGCCTTGCCCACCAGTGCTGTGTGGCTTTGTGCAGATGTATTGCTCTAACAGGAGCTAGGTGTCTTAGTATGACACACATGGCAATGCAAGCGTACCTTGTCCTGTAGGATGCTGACATTTGTACAGTCACTGACACCTGCTTTGTAGCTAAGGAGAGCACACTAACCTTGCCAGGTTACGTTACTCATCCCATCACACATTTAGACTCCAAATGGAGGGTAGCAAAGCCACAGGAGGTAGAGTGTTGAACATTATCATACACATACACATCTCCAGCCTGGCCAAACAGTATGATGCATGGGAGACATCCTGAGTGCAGTTAACAGTTGCCAAAACACCTATGCAAATCATAGCTAGCTACAGGCCTCCAACCATGACTATGGACACCCACCACACCTATTGGGACTTACTGGACTCTGTCAGAATTCAGTCATCTACCCTGCTCCTAGGTGACTTCAAATACCCAACCATAGTGTGCATGATCTATGCCACCTGAACATGAATGCACAGAGATTCCTCAGCTTTGTCAGTGGCAATGCAGTGGATCAGCTGCTCAACACTCCTACGACAGGTGGAAATATCCTGTACTTGGTCCTAACCAACATGAGTAGCCACTGTAGCACTCCTACACTGTCATCCTCCTTGGTAATATTTAACCACATAGCCATCATTCAACAAACCACTCAATGGCTCCAAGGACTATAGATAAAAACAGGTAAATTTATTCGGTGAGCACTTTCGTGGTGTAGATACACCACTTCATCAGACCTAAAATTAACAAATCTATGCAATCTTCATATACTAATCTTCTTCTTCTTCTTTCAGCTTTTCCCGGTTAGGGGTCACCACAGTGGATCATCTGTCCACTCATGATTGGCAGTGGAGTTTTACAGTGCTGAGTTGCCAGCCCGGCGCCCAACCTTCCACAGAAGGCACACACACACTCACACCTAGGGCCATTTTAGAGTGTCCAATCCATCTACTGCATGTCTTTGGGATGTGGGAGGAAACCAGAGCACCCGGAGGAAACCCACGCAACCACAGGGAGGACATGCAGACCCCGCACAGAAGGCACCTCAGCAAATCTTCATATACTAATAGTAATTAAAAATTTTTAATTACCATTAGTATATGAAGATTGCAGAGATTTGTATCAGCAAACATAATACTGCAGGGTATTAATTCACATATGTTGTCTTCCCCTCATAGATGAACACAGGGATTGGTGTCCCTCCCCATCACAACCTGATGTCAGTGTCTTAGCATGACTCCCATGATGATGGTGGTCATAGTGAGGCACCGGGGTTGTTGGTCCTGAATCCATGCCATTGTTTGGTATCCCACTTTCAACCACCATGTCCCTGCACACAGTCAGTATGCCCACACATACCCAGTCCCTAACAGCCACGGATGATGGACAGGTTAAGGAGGGTGGCATGGAACAGGCTAGTGCATTGGGTATGGTGAGTGTGAGTGTGGACACCAGCCATAGGCAGGGAGTAGGCGAGGTCACACACAGACAGATGGACAGGGGTACTTGACAGAGGACTGCTGCCCATCAAGCCCCTGTTGCAAGTGCCACAGCAGGTGTCACCAGATGCATGTCATGGTCCGTCATGGAGGCACATATGCATACCAACTGCAACACGCGACAGATGTTCAGGGTCATGAATGCAGCACTCCCTGCCATGTGTGATGACCTCCACGGCATTTATGATGCCATACATCATCTTTCCGATGTCTTCGATAGACACTGGTTTGAGACATTATCACTGTTCGACCATGCAATGTCTGTGCTTAAGCATGTGGTGGGAGTAGGGCATCAGCCAGGTGGACATAGGTCAGCAACATGATCAGCTGTGAGACCATGTGGCCCTGCACATTCACAGTCCCATAGTGGCAGTGCCAACAGCACTACCAAAGGGAGGGTGCTGTCCACACAACACCGGAGCAGGCCATAGGCACATTGTACTGGCCAGTCCCATCAGGGACGTGGATCCAGCAGACAGCAGTCACCATCGGGGAGTAGTACTGCATCTGTCCTTAGGCCTGGCAATACCACTGATACTCCTGGCAGAATCAGTTGCCGCATCCCTGCTGGGAGACAGTGAACCTAACATCCTGCCATATACGGTTGATGGCTGTCCAACATAGCCCTGTGTCGGGCATCCACATCACTTGATGGTGTGCAGACAAACACTCACACATCCCTATCACAGGCCAGTCACCACTAGACTTGCACAGCTCATCTGCATGGCCCAGTTAAACATCACCCCTCCAGACACACAAACACACACACACACACACACACACACACACACACACACACACACACACACACACACACACACGATGTCAGCCATATGACCCAGCTTAGGCCTCTGGCAATCCAACACCACAGCCTGTGCATGAGATGATACTTGTGCCACAACCTTGTTATCCTTACCATCAATGCACGGACATGCTCATTTGGGTCTGATGCACAGGGTGACTATAGTACAGTGCAGTAATGTCATGCTGTGTAAGGTGTTGTCTGCTGGCAGTAGTTATGAGTACACATTGAGGTGTATGTACCTTGTTAGCCATGATGCACTATTGCTGTTAGTACTGCTGACTGACTGTAGTCTCACTGTATTCTGGTAGTGTTCCAGGTGTCTGTGTCTGCAGGCTGTGGGCCTGCTGACAGGAGCAATGCTGAGTATGGCAGAGTGGAAACACAGTGACCTTTTCATAGCCAAGGTACAGCTGTATATGTACATGTTTACCAGGTGTGTTTACATGCAACAGTGTGTGAGGGGCAATTGTGGCAGACAGTGTGACCTTGCATACATACCCTTGACATAGCCCCTAGCCTTCATACATGTCACCTGGGTGTTCTGTAGGACTGCAGGCTCACACATTTAGAGGAGGTTACTTGAATACTGGCACTAGGTCCCTCACAAGCTTAGCCATTACTTTAACTGCAAAAGATTCAGCTCTCAGCAGCTGTTGCCCCTTCCATTTTTGTCACATCCACTCAACCATCATGCAGTTGATGAAGATATGCCTGGTACTGTCTATGACAGGTTTGGGGTATGTATTCCTAACACAGGTCAGCCTGTGCTAGTCTAACCTGACAATCACCAGCATGTGTGTCTACTATCCATATGCATGTCTGGCCTCTCATGCTGGTAGTGTACACAGAGTCATAGTCCTGTACATGGGGCAGCTGATGAGGGGATGAGCACAGCCCCTACCTGCGCAGTCTTATGAATGCTAGCATTAGGTACATAACACAGAGAGCACAGCAGTACTGTAGTGTGGCAGTGTCTGCCACTACTATTGAAGTGGGTGACAATTGCAGGGGCTGTTAGGATTGCCAGTGGTGGGTTCTGAGGCCCTTAACATGTTAGAGCCATCTGACACACACACACATGCACACCACTGCATGGGGACATGGACTGAGACATACATGCACATGGAGGTGACGCTTATCAGAGTAGATAACCTACCCATCTATTAATGTACAATACACAGTGATAGGACCACTGGACCATGGTGGCTTTGTGTTAGAAACTATGTAATTGTACTTGTACCGTGGATGACATCTGTATGGGCAGAGAGTAGGTTGGCAATGGGGGAGTTCACAGGGTGGAAGAGGCACACAAAATGGTATAGCCATCACATACACACACTGAAGACAGCCACAGGGGCTGTGCATACAGAAACACATACACAGTTGTCAACAGACATATTAGTAACCCTACGTATCCACTTGTATGTACTATACGGCTGCATATACATGACATGCTCCACATAGATTATATACCTGGGACATAACACACAACCCCTTACAACAGGTAGTCTTGCGAATGCCTTCATGGATGGTGGGATAACCCACCAGACATAGCAACTGGTCTCGTCTATTGCTCCTACAAACATGCACAAGTGATAGAGTGACAGACTTTGTATCAGCATGATGTGTCATGATGTGTCAATCAGTTATGATGTCTGATGCAGGCATGTGTATCAGAATGGTAACTGTGACATATTTGGCAATGATATCACAGGTATGCTCATTGTCAGGGGACACAGACCACATATAGGTTGAAAACATGTGGATATCCCATGTACATCTGCACAGATGACTGGTATGGGCAGTATAATGTTACATGGTACATGTGAGGCAGATGCCATTAACAGGGTCTTTAAAGTAATGTAATGGGTAGGGGGTTACAGGCCTTAAAATTGTATAACCTACACATTCAACAGCCACAGGGGATATGCTTCACACACACTGCTATAGTTGCTGGTATTGTGATTAGAACCCCCTACCTATCTGAGTTTTTGCACTATAGTATTAAGCAGTTATTGCACATGCCACAGAGCTCAGAGGGCTGACAATTGTATACAGGTACATCTATGGGAATTACATCAGTAGGCCTTGTAAAGTAGGGCAATGGGATGTGTACTGGGTGGTACACACCTCAAAATGGTATAACCCATACCACCAAAGGATATGAGTCTCACACAAACACACACACACACAGGGATGATGTTATTCTCACAGACACACACACACACACACACACACACACACACACACACACACACACACACACACACACACACACACACACACACACACACACACACACACACACACACACACACACAGTATCACAGTTCCCAGTATTGAGTTTAAACCCCCTACCTATCTAGTTATGTGTACTGCAGTTTTATGCAGTTATCACACATGCCACAGAGCTTATAGGACTTCACACTGTCGCAAGGTATGTGTAAGGTGATTACATGAAGAGCCCTTGTAAGGTATGGCAATGAGAAATGTACTGGGTGGGAAAAACCACAAAAATTCAATCATACATACACACACACACACACACACACACACACACACACACACACACACACACACACACACACACACACACACACCCACACACACACACACACACACACAGACACAGACACACACACATTTGGCACAACTAAGTGTAGAACCCATATCTCTCTAGTTATCTGTGTTATATTATTACTTAGTCATTACACACTCCCTGGAGCTTATAGGGTGAGTGCTGTCCAAAGGTACTTCTAAGGGCAATGACATCAGCAGGACTGCTAAAGTAGGGCACTGGGAAGTGTTGTGGGTGGGAGAACCCTCAAAATACTTCAACCTACAAACATACATACTTACAAACTCTTACACAAACACTTATAGACACACACACACACACACACACACACACACACACACACACATTTGCCACACCTGAGGATAGAACCTGTGCCTATCTAGTTATTTGTACTATAGTGCTACACAGTTATCGCATGTGCTACTGAGCTTACAGGGCTGACAACTGCCCAAAGGTGCTTCTATGCTGAATGACATCAGCAGACTGCTAAAGTTGGGCACTGGAATGTGTACTGGGTGGAAAAGTCCTCAAAATACTTCTGCCTACAAACTTACACACTTACACACACACATTTGCCAGAACTGGGAATAGAACCCCTACTTATCTAGTTATTTGTACTATACACATAAACATTGCACGTGCCACAGAGCTTATAGGGCTGTGGTTGTGCAAAGGTACTTCTAAGGGGAATGACATCAGCAGGAGGGCACTGGGAAGTATTGTTGGGGGGAAGTACTCAAAATACTTCAGCCTACAAACATGCACACACTTATACACATGCATTTCCCAGAACTGGAAAGAGAACCCCCTGTCTATCTACTTATTTATACTATACAGTTACATAGTTATTGCACACGCCATGGAGCTTATAGGGCGGGGGGCTGTGCAAAGGTACTTCTAATGGGAATGACATCAGCAGGACTGCTAAACTGGGGCACTGGGAAGTGTACTGTGTGGGAATGGCCTAAAACTGTTTCACCTACAAACAAACAAACTCACATTCACACACACTTACCAGGACTGAGATTAGAAACCCTACCTATCTAGTTATTTGTACTATGGTGTTACACAGTTATCACATGCACTACAGAGCTTATAGGGTCGATAGGTGTACAATGGTACTTCTACGGTGAATGAAAGCATTAGATCTTGTGCAGTAGGGCAATGGGAAGTGTACTGAGTGGGAACAGCCTCCTAATACTTAGACCTACACACACACACACACACACACACACACACACACACACACACACACACACACACACACACACACACACACGTGGAGCTCACCTTCATGCTGGCACATGTGACTGGATATGACCAGTATGTCACTGTCCGCAGCAGGACATCACTTTATGCCATTCAGGGTATCCATGTGTATGACTCACTCTGTGTGTGTGTCCCTGTGTATCTCTCTCTCTCTCTCTATCACTGTCTGTATCTCTCTTCCCCACATCTATGTGTGTGTATGCTTGACATACTATCTGTTGCCCATATATATGTCTGTGTATCACACACAACAGATGCAGATGCTAGCTGAGGGTTATCCTGTCTGATGGGTGTGTGTAGGGACAGTTAAGGTGTACATAGCTGTCTGTATGCAAAGACATATATACACAATACAGTTATATAGTCCAATGTGGGTTCCAACATGGTCGGTGATTCTCTAAGTGTAGGACCATGCCCAGTGTGGCCTTCTATAGTGAGAGTGGGACTCCATTCCAGAGACAGGTGTACTCTGGTCTGTGGTTTTGTGTGCTACAGCCATACCTCTCAAAAGTAAACAGGACTTTCCTAGGGTTACTGGGTTTGTTTTAGCAGACATTTTCTGACATATATGAAGTCTGACACTGCAGTGTATTTTGTCATTACCTAGTGACAGACATCCTCAGATCATCACAGTGCTTTACCAGAGGAGTACAAGATGTATGATGCACAGACCAATATTATGAGCCCAACTATGGACATTCTTGCCCAAAAAGGCCAGTTGAGAGGTGTGGCTACAGCTGGTTGACTGATGAAGCTGTGTAAACAGTCCAGCAACTTGGTGATATACTGGCTGGTGATCTGCTTGTGTGGTATTCTTATTACCTGAAAAGTCATATCCTGGTGTGGCCATACCTCCAAAATGTACATTTTGTGGCAGACTGTCCAGGTGTTTGCCTAAAAGTTTCATCCAGTCTACATAAACTTGTGTTTTTATGCCAAGTTAGTTGCATATACTTGAAGACTGACATTATAAACTAATGTCAGACATCAGTGTTTCAGACACTTCCTGCTAATGCAAAATCCCTTATCCTACCAACTTCCTCAGTATGTAAGGGTAATATTTACAACATGTGGCTAACATTGTGCCTTTGTCCCACTTTTATGAATGACCCTGTCTTGCTGTCAGAGGTTGGGAGGTATGGGTGTGGGTACAAACTGCATTCTACTATGCAGAAATGTCCATTATATGTGTAGTATATTCCACATAGCACTGTGACTTCCAGGTATGTCAGTGGCAGAGCAGTACAGAGTAATGAACCACGGACAAACAGTTGTGTATAGGTTGGTAGTTTGCTATGCTGTTAGTAGGGTATTGGCCCTGAAGCCCTTATAACCCACGTAAACAAGAGTGTCAGCATGCAGAGCCCCTTTCCAGTAGGGACACAGGTGGGATCACAGGACTGTATTCTGTGTTTCCCATGCACTTATACAGGGAGCACATCACTAGAGGTATTGAGGCACTGGCTTGCTGTTGACAGGAAGTATATTTCACAGATGGGGGAGTGCGTGGTACACATATCTGTCACACCAACAAGCCATACCGATATCACAGCCCAGGTTGATGCGGCACCTACTGGTTGATGGAGTGGGCCTTGAGTTCCATATGTGCAACATTCCCATCAAGACAGGGTCTTGATTGCTTTGTATGCCAGACAAGGGTCACCTCAGCAGAGTCTGTATGGGATATGGTAGAGGGACAGTGCTGTTAGCCTATCTGTGTAGGGTAAGTGTTTGGGATTTGGGGTAAGAACTTAGTGTTTGCAAGACCCTGGTGTGTGGAGTATACATGGTCTGTGGTGTACAGGTTTGTGGAGTTCTCATGTGTATTTTCCTCTGAGGTGTTCATTGTTTGGGTTTTGTTTTATTATGGACCTCCACGTACATTAGTGTGTGTTGTGTATTTGCAGGTGATGTTTACTGGCTCCATACACTGCATGGCACCTATGTTACTGCACAATATGTTCTGGTGTGCACATTCTCCATTTGTCTGGCCAATGGCTCCCCTTCCCTTTATATGTGTCTCTTTGTCCTTCTGTAGTCCAGTCACAGGCTTTGGCCACAGTGGCTACTGTTATGTATTTGTAATTCTGATGTGGATGGGGTACATGCCATTACATCACACACAAGGTTGTGGACTTCACACCTCTGACTGTACCTATTTAGCAGGTTGTCCATCATTGCACCACTCCATTTGCTGTGGTCCTTAGACAGTTTGTTTTGCAATATGTTATTATGAGGCTACATGTGGGCCTAGCTGTCATACCGTCACAGACTGACATCTGGACAGGCCCAAATATGACAGTCAGACAAAGGCCCACACATGGGGACAGAGTGTTAATAATTTTCTGCCAAACATGGACAGTTGGGAGACCGGTTTGGTAATTTCTTGTTTGCTCTTATGGGTATGACGTCTGCTTCCCCACTGTCTGCCATTGCTGTTTTGACATGACCCTTTCTTGTTTTGCAAATAGTTGTCAGGCAAATGCAATGTTAGGACAAGCAGAACAGATATACAAGGCATACTTGTGCTCCTTCTGTGACAACCTGTGTCATTCCAGGGGTGTGGCTGTTGGCCAGTGACATGTTGTTAGTGTTGGCACAGAAAGGTGACAGCCTTTTGTAGACCGGCAGTACACTGACCTTCTGGTACCTGCTGTCCTACTAGGCACCATACCTCTCAACTTTTGAGAGCCAGACATCTGGACAAAGCCATAAGTAATTGGGGGACAGAGGTCTAAATATAAGGCCCATTTTAAGTATTAGCCTTACAAAGCTAGAAAGGTGATTCAATAACAGATTTTGCATTAGCATGTATTTTTCTATAGGGTATGAAGTCTGACACTGCAATCTGTCATTATTTTCTGACTTTAGTCTTACGTGATTTGCCAATGAATTGCCAGAAAAACACTATTTCATGATATACAGACCACAACTGTGATGCTAACCTCTGGACATTCTACAATAGGTCTCTACAGCTGAGAGGTATGGTAGGCACTGTGTAGGTTACTCCAAGCTGTGTACTGTCCATATGTGTGGCCCCCTGTCCATGACCTGTCCAGCTTTCCTGCAATAACAGATATTGATGTCTGAACACTGTGTACAGCTATTACCATAGGTGTAGCTGACATGCAGATTAGTTGGCACTGCAGTTCTTGGAACATGGCCCTGTCAGCCACAGTACTGTACCTAGGCCACTACAACACAGCATCTGGGAGAAAGTGCTGGCCACATCCTGACAGTATTAACCACACATATACATAGCTCATTGACTCCTGCATATTGTGGACATGCAACAAGTTATCATGTAGATTGGGACAGGCCTGGCAAGCTGTGCTCTGCTGTTTCTCTACAAACATACATGTTACTGCAGTTCTATGGGAATAGGTGTGTCTGGGGGGTACACCTGTAAACTATACGCTTTTGCACTGACTGTGCCAATATTTGCTTTACATTTTGGTTCCATTTAGCATAGTATTGTGCCCTGTCTTGGAGACTAGTGGCATATCACTAAAGACCACAGGTCAGATTGTAATGGCATATTTGTAGTTTTAGATGTCTTACCATTCAGAGTCTTACTGCAACTGGAACATCTGCTGTACTATCACTGTGTAAAGTCTGTAGGGGGTATTTCATCATTGTCACCATATTTGGGCCTTTGCCAGATAGTTCTTAATGGTTTGCTACACATGACTTGCTGGGTGAGGCTGACGGTTGAGTATGGGATTCCCACACTGACATCCATGCCTGTGACCTATGACCCCCCCAGTTAGTTGCCGACTCCCCCCACATATACTGCAGTGGGATTTTTCACCTTGGGTACTACTGCATAGTGTGGGGAGGCCAGTATTGGGCAAACATTTCCTGGTGTCCCACATAACTGTCAGTTGTCTGCAAATTATCCCAGTAGGCCACCCCATTCCCTTGCATGCATGCAGCAATACCATAGATATGCTACCAGAACATATTAATACATTCATTTATTGTTAAGAAGACTGACTTACCTTGTGCCTGCGGCAGTTGTGAGGATGGTGTTTGAGGGCCACCTATGTCAAATGCACGCAGTACACTGCCTATACATGGTAAGTTAGAGATATTGTGATGTGTGTGTCATCCGTTTTACTGTGTGTGTGAGCTGGATAGAGGTGTCAGTCCTTGGGTCCCTACAGTGTCATAGTGTATGCTTTGCGTTGCCTCTTTGCCAAGGTCAGGGCATACTGGGCATGCCTCCATCTGCTTACAGGGGCTAGCTTAGGGACTTCCTCCTCAGAGTCCCTCTGTGCCTGTAGGGACCTTGGCAATGGTGGGGGGCTGTGTGGCCCTTCCCCTTGCTGTTCCTGCTGCAGCTGTTTCCACAGGATCATAGTGTGTAGCATGGCACATACTATGAACATGTGTGCACATGTGGCTGGAGAGTACTGCAAGGCTCCACCAGATATGTCAAGGCAGCAGAACCGTGACTTGAGCACCCCAAAGACACACTCTGTGATGATCCTGGTTTGTGCATGTGCCTCATTATGGCCTTCTTGTGTGGGTGTGTGTGCATTTCTGATGGGTGTCATCATCCATGGCTTCAGTGCATAGTCAACATCCCCCACCAGATGGCCATACGGGATGCCCCCACTGGCAAATGCCTGGTACAGCTGTGATGAATGCTATATGTGGGAGACGTGATAGCTTCCAGGGCTGCCAGCACACACATTCATGATAATGCCCTGGGCATTGCACATGACCTGGCAGTTCATACAGGGGAAGCCCTTGTGGTTTATGTAGACCCTACCCTGTTTACTGGGTGGTGTTACAATGTGGATGTGCGTGCAGCCTATTGCATCCAGTACCTCTGAGTAGTCTGTTACGTGGTGGAAGAGATGGATATTGCTGGTCCTCTCCTCATAAGTGTTGGGGAAGTAAATGTGCTCACCAGCATATGGTAGCATGGCAGCCATGAACTGGTGGAGTACCCAGGATGCAGATGCCTGTGAGACCCCCATTATGTCCCCAGTAGGTCTTTGGAAAGTACCTGTAGGTAGTATTCTTAAGGCTGCACATACCTTGGTATCCACTGGGATGGGTTTCCCTCTGTTGGCTCTGGGTCTGAGTTGAGGCCGGCACAGCTTGATGATTTGCTGAAGAATGTCTCTGTCCACCCTGTAGCACTCTAGTATCTCCAAATCATGTAGCCCCTGGTAGGTTACCCTGCCTCTGAACATTCCTCTTCCTCCTCAGTCTGGACCATTTGTCAGCATTATTCTCCTCACCACCCTCAGCCTCTAGCACATACTGATGTGTCAAAGCGACAGCAGCCCCTAACATTTTGTCGGTTAAAATTCCCCTGAGTGTGTACACCAATGGTGCAGTGTTTGTGGGAAAAAACAGACTGAAAGGTGTTTGCAAAGTTTATACTGTTATGCTGCAGATGCTGCCTGTATGATTGGCTGGCTATAATACATTCCACCTGCTTTCTATTTTATTTGTAGTTGATTGCTTTTATTTTGCTATTTCCCTTTTTTGTCCCCTTCCCATTTCTGTCCCTTTTAGGCCCAGAGGGGAGCCGTGCAAAACCAGTGCCCAAATGTAAATAGTCCTGCTATTTCTGGTGAGGGGGGGGTTTGCTTTAGACTCGGTACACGCAGCCAAACCGTTTTAGATAAAGTAAACACTTTGCAGTGGAAATGGCCTTCCCCTGGACATGAACACGCTCTTCATTTTGTGGGCTAAGTCAATACAGCCTCCGACACACCCCCTTGCTTAGCTAAGCTAAACTGGGAGCCATGGAGCTCCAATGTGTTTACACCAAGCATGACACACCCCCTTTTCATGTCAGCTGCTTCTCCTGCTTATACTGCAGAATTATAGCTCCTACATGGTTACGTGCAGCCAAAGAATGGTCTCCAGTTTAGTGATTCAGTAAAATTTGCCCATTTGCATACCCCACTGCATTAGTCCCTGGTTACACCTCTACACCACAGCCTTCCTCCTTAGCAACCTGTGTTACCTGTTATTGCTTTGATTCGGCATGCCATAGACTATAATGGCAAAATGCAGATTTCACTTAAAATTGTCTTTGCACATTTTTTTTTTCATTTGCGGCATGATCCCATTTGTGTGCTGCTGCCCTATGCTTAAACTGCCGAAATCAGCCAAAAAAAACTTATATTTTTATAATTTTGCAACACTTTCCCATGCCAATGGGCATATTTTTGGCCATTGGCATATCTAAGGATTACAATACATGCTTTACTTTGAGCTGTCATGCTTCCATTTTGATTTTTGCAAAAATGTATTTGGCTAGTAGCCGAATACATTTTTGCAGCGCACACTATTCTGGCATGGATGCCTTCCTGCTTACTGAATCATTAATTTACCTCATTTGCATGGTTTTCACCATAAAATGAGGTAATTAGCATTATTCAGTGCTGTCCATGCCAGAATAGTGCAGCCAGGCTCGTGCATGCCTCCAGCCTAGTTTATTGAATTGCACAGGCTCAGAACTCCGTGTTTGGGCCAAGCCAATATTCAAACATGGGATTTTCATTTACTGAATCCCGGGGAATGTTATTTAAAAGCTATTTTGAATATGAGCATTACATAATGAAACCTTAAAAGTGTGTTTTGCTATTATATTGAAGCATACTACATATATTATTTTCAGATAGTATGTTCATGTTAATAGTTAGATCACCATGAGTTAACTGTTGCATGTAACATCATTAATCTAGCTGGGATAAATGTGCATTTTTTATATCCAAAGACTGAGTGGAATAGCAACAATGGTGAACAATAACACATTTGGATAATTATGATAAGGTTGCCTTTTATGGTGAAGGAATTTTCTAGGCAATGTTGATCTAAGATTACATAAAGATTTGATAATTATGATGGCAAGAAAATTACTAATGATTTCCTGTTTGATAAACAATTATACATTGAACTGGCTAGCCATAATGATTATGGGAAATGCCGTCCAAAACGTTTGTTCAAAAACAAGTGCTCAGCTCCCAAATTAATTTTGTCTTCAACACTGCAGATCCTGAAACTAAGAAAAAAATAAGTCTGATTCACATGAAATAGCAGTAAAATGCAAACCTCACAATTACACATTACAATATTTTTTGGTACCCCCCCCTCCCCGATGTGGAGACTGCACCCCACTACTTATATATTTCAACACTGAGAGCATTGTACCTTGGAGGAGAAGAAGGAATTCTCTGATATAGCAAATTCTGACTTAATCTATAATCCACTTAATCACGCTTATACATTTAAATTTCTGTGGAGTATACTTAGTATCCTCAAATTTATAAAGGGAACCTCAAGGCAATGACAAAAAGTGTCTAAATTATTAATCACATAGAATTACAAAGAGGGGTCCTATAAGTGCTATATAGAAACAGACTGGTATTATGTTAGTTCTATAACTTTGAGGTAATGCTATTAGAGAAGATTTTCTGGACTGAATTCATGTTGCAAGAAATAACATGGAAAGGACTATGTAGTTATAAGATCGCAATAGGGATGTCCTGCACAGGCTAATAATATATTTTTGTGTGAATGCCTCAAAAGGTTCATGTAATATATTTCCTTTGATGCTGGGAATTAAGAAGGCTGTGGGTTCTATTCCCACACCAGGTGAACTGATTACTTTTTTTCCATTACTGACACTACAGTGAAATATTGGGGGGGGGGTGCTGTACTCTGTATTCTGTCATCATTTGGATGAGATGAGGCCCTATCTGCTTGAGTAGCTAGAGCTCATGTGGATGTAAAAGTTCCCATGACAATTATCAAAATGACCAGGGGAACTTTATTATTCATTTCCAATAACAAATTAATTTAGAAATCATCACAATGACACAAATATATGCAAAATAACATTAGTAATACAAATAAAAGTATACTATTTGCTCAATCTTTTGCCACAGCCAATGCTTAAATTTCCTCAAAATTAATGAGTAATCACATAATTTATTGCACAATTCTACACATCAAGTTAACCATGGTACCCAGAGTTCGCTGATTATTACTTTATCATGTATGCCTCTTTTGTTATCTAACATGTTTCATAATCATCTTGCATTAAAATTTCCATTGTAACTTGCAAAATACTCTGTAAGTTAAAAACTCTACCGACCTATATCCAAAATTTCTGTACTTTATCATAATATAACAGTGTGTGTTTTAATGTTTCTTTGATTTCACAGATAGAATGGTCTCTTTTCACTTACTTTATATTTAATTTGACACTTAACAGGAAGCGTACATATCAGTCTCCATAAAAAATATTTTATTTTTAATACATTGTCAAACCTTTTCCTCATTTCTTTTTTAAGATTTTCTTCAAACCCTTCCCATGGCCTTTCATAATAAAATGAATCCATAATATTCCCATACCACAATTTTCTGTGCTTTACTTCTTTGCCTATATTTCCAATATTTTCATCTTATTTACATATTCTTTAATGATATAATTTATTTTCTTTTGCTTTCCATCAAGAATGCTTTCTCAAAACAACTTTATGATTATGCGTTTCCTACCTGAGACATCCAAACAAACTGTCATTTTTAAGCTTCTATTATTCAAAACAAATGCAATGAAGCAAAATACACCACTGGGTTAATTACTAAAACAAGTCTGGAAGAGAATGAAGGAACTAAGAGCCAAGTATGGAATTTTCCTAAGGAGCCAAGGCTCGAATTCCCACTATTACAGAACTGCTTATACCAGGAAAAAAGATATCTCCAATCAAACAAAACATTTTATTGCAGCCACAATGCCAAAACACTGTGGCTACAATAAAGCCTTTTGTTTCACTGCAGACATCTTTTTTTCCTGGTATGAGCAGGTCCATAATAATGAGGATTTGAGCCTTGGCATCACTGGATTAATCACTGATAAGCCACTTTACTCTTATTTACAGTATAAAACACTTCTCCTAATAGGGTTTAACCCTGAACCCCCAAATAAGGTAAAACATAATTCTAATAGCCATTTGTTTCTATCTTTTGGAAAAGGAAATTCATTCCTAACATTACTTAAAGTTCCAAGCACAATAGAATGAAACATAGATGTTTCTTAGGAATATTTTAAATACTTTCAATTTTTGTATTTGTGTCCCCAGTTCTCAAAGAATATCATCCAATTATGTGTAACACTCTACTTAATTGCCACATCTGATGCCTAAGATCTCAAGTTGATCTACAGGAAAATATGGTCCTTCTTCATTTAACATATTATGTACCTCATCAAATACATTCTGTAAATAGGGCTCTGATTTTATTGCAATATTTAGACCGACAGTATATGATATACATATTAGCATTTAAATCCTTGGAACTAACTCCAAGCTTGAACTTGCACATCTTATACTATTTTCTTCAATACTAGCATTCATTAAAAACTAAATAATATATCCTTGCATTACTCCTCTATCTGCTGGTATGCTTTTCCCATCCCAGCATTAACTAAAAGTTTTACATAAGAATTCCAATAGATATCTTTAATAATCATACATACTCTATCACTAATTCTATAACTTTGTAGAATATCCCCGAGTCTACCACATGGAACATTGTTAAACTCCTTTTGAACGTAACAGACTTTTTCCAATCCTATACTAGTCTATCAACTAATAATAGGTATAATCAAAGCCAGTGTTAGCATTTTGGGGGCCCCCAGCAAGTGTCAAGATGGGGCCCCATGGACACTTCCAGTCTACGTATTACCTTATCTCTGTTTCTTCTCCTAAGCAACGTTTTTGTTCATGTTGCAGAGGTTTAAGAGTAGTACCACAAACTCAGCTGCAGTTACAATGCTCTTGCAATTTGACAGGCATGTGTACCTCAATATGTCGGCTCATCTCACAAAGGACATTGACAGTGACTGACATTTAGTTGCAATGGTAATACGTTACAACAACCATGTGTAAAGGACTGGCCTTAGGTTCATAGGATCATAGGTTGGTACTAGGCTATCGGCCCTAGGGCCTATACAAGCCTAGCCATAACAATTCCCATGGCTATTTCTTCCCACACTATTTACTTCCATGGACCCCTGTTGAAATGATGCCCTAGGCAAAAGGCTCCATGGTGCTCCCACTCCACTGCCTACTGCTTCATCCCATTGCATACATCCTCCAGTGTTACACGCTAGTTATCCTTGTCCTGGGCTTCTCACACTATGCACATTACTTTTTTCTTCCTTTTCTCACCTTTTGCCTTACTTTTCATTTTTTTAAGAAGTAGTGGATTTCTATAAGATCTGAAGTGCATTTTAAAGTTTTCATTTTTGCAATCTTTTCATCGAATGATGGCATCAACAAAAATTATGATTTAAAAAAGTAATAAGTGTTGCTGTTCAACTTTTCTTTTCCTTCCAACCTTTCATAGGTTCATAGGTTCATAGGTAGGTACTAGGCTATCTTCCTGAGGGCATTTATAAGCCTAGCCAGAGTATGTCAGCTTTCGCCACCCCGTTGATTAATTAACTGATCCTCTGTCAAGCAGAGCCAATGAAGTGATCCCAGGGGTGTATTTTCTGTTGCCCATCCACTTGTCAAAGTTTCTCTTGAAGAGTGTTAATGAAAGGGCTCTGCCTAATACAGTTAGAAATTTTGTTCCAAAGCATGGGGAGTCTCTGTGACAGGAATCTATCCCTCCAGCATGCTCTATTTATTGTGGCGAGGTTTTCAACATTTAACACCTTATCTGGCCAAAACATGACAGTTTTGACTGTGCAGGAAATAACTCAATAAAGCCATGGGGTTGTAGATGCACTGACATGCATAACTTTTGATCTAGTAGCAACCTAAACAAAAACTGTGGGCAAAAAAAGAATTTCAGTATTATTTTTTTTTCTTTCACGTAAGACATAAATTGTGCCCAAGGCTTAACATTTAAAGCTGACAACAAATAGATATCTGGGAATACTGCCAGCCTGTCTACACCCTTCCCACAGAAAAGATGGTCCCTGTCTGTGCATCTCTTTGGTGTTAGATTGGGATGACAATAGAGGTTCAAATGGTCACAGTTGTGTATTTAAAGTGACTGCTCTAAGACATATTCATAGCATGCCTCCTTGCTCCTACTGTCACAATGGCATCAACTTGTATATGTGCTTGATGTGTGATTGTGGGGAAAGTGAAAAAATAATGATCACAGTAATGTTCTCCAACTTGTTGCTCTAGATAGAAAACTGCCCTAAACAAGCTATAGTAACCTTCTTTGCACACCTCTGAAGACTGTGAGAAAAGTAAAAGAAAAACAATGTCTGTACTGTCCCCAGCCCTAACACAGGTCTATATTATATCAGCGAATGCTTAAAAAAGCGAATGCTGATTGATCGACCTTATGTAAGCAAAAGCTTACAATCTCGAACTGTCAGATCAGCGATTTTTTTCCTAGGGAAAAGAATCGCTGATCCAAAACACATACACACAACACAAGCATACCAAACAAACAGAAATCCACACACATACACCTAAAATCTGACACCTAACCCTACACTAAACTATGCACACACCACTAACTATTCACTAACCTTAACCCAAACCCTAACCCTAAGGTCCATCACTATCGCACACTCACCTCACCCGCTCCCTAACCCTAACTCACCTAAATCCGCCCTAACCCTCATGTCCACACAATCGCACACATACTTAACCTGAGCCCTAACCCTAACTCACCTAAACCATCCTAACACTTACATCCACAGAATCACACACTTACCTGAATCCGACCCCTAACTTTCCACCACAGCACTGAAAATACTGAAGCAACAGAAACGGACAACCGAATTCTTTCCGTAGGAAAAAATTGGGGTTTCTGCTGCTTCAATATATTAGAAATAAGGTCGATCAATCAGCGTTCGCTTGTTTAAGCGTTCGCTGATCTAATATAGACCCCTTAACACAACCTATAATGACCTTCTATGCAGACCTCTGAGGTCTGATTGTGAGAAATATTAGGGAATTAATGACCACATCATCTCCAGTCCTCCATACAAGCTACACCAAATATTTATTCCCACCTATGAGCAGGACTGATTTTAGAATAGTTGGGCTGAAGGCAGAAGCCACAGCAAAATCCATGACAAAATACAGCTATACAGTTCAGGGGTTGGGGGTGTGGGATTTGATCAGATATTTTGTGGTTTGATTTGATATTGTTTAGTGAAACCCCCACACCCCCCAATGTGGGGGGGCTGTGCCCCCCACACCCCTCTAACAATATATTCTAACTCCAGGGTCGCACTACAGTGGGGAACAGGGCATATAACTGCCAGTGCTGTTTTTCAGTCAAATAAGTTTTCGGTCATATGGGTTTTTGGTCAAATGAAGTTTCGGTCATTTGATCTCAGTCAAATGGGCTTCAGTCATATGAACTTTCGGTCATATGTAGTGAACTCATATATATATATATATATATATATATATATATATATATATATATATATATATATATATATATATGTATATATATATATATTGTAGTCTGTATTGTTTAATGTTAATGGTTTCCAATTAAAATCTTTCATGTCTCCATTTTATATATAAGTTCAATACCCCCTCAAATATATTTTTTATTTCAAATACCATGTTGAAGTCATTTACTCATTTAACCAGTATTTTAAGTATTATCTTCTTTTGGGTATTTTATATGCCCCATCTCGTAATATTAAGATCAAAACAAATACAGCACCATGGCTCACTAAGGAACCCAAACTAAAAAATGAAACTCAGAAATAAGGCCTGGACCATCTGGCAAGCAACTAAAGCCCCTCTCAACCAACTAAAATTCCATCAACTTAGGAATGACACAAACAAATTAATTCAACAAGACAAAAAAACACTACCAAAACCTGCAGCAGAAGCACCAAAACAATCCCAAAAAGTTCTGGGCAGGTATAAACCAGCTTCTTCATCCAGGTTAATCTACCACTCCAACCCCAACAAATTACACCCAAAAACCACCTGAGAACATAGCTAATGCCTCTAATAATTTCTTCACTGAAACAATCCAGTTTCTCGCTAACCAACTCAGTCCCATACACTCTAACTCCACCACTGATACACCCTTGACTAGCTCCTCCAATAACACACCCACTACTCATCCCCCCTTCAGCTTCCAACCTGTCTCTACCACTGTAATCCGATTACTAATCAAATAATTGAAACCCACCACCGTATCTGCTGACCTGCTCCCAGCAGAATTCTTAAACATGGCTGCTGATGTCATAGCATTTCCCATATCTATCCTGATCAACAGGTCCCTTTCTGTTGGTACTATCCCCCCATCTGAAAAATATCCCATGTTATCCCACTCCACACAAAGGTGGAAGTTCCACAGAATTATCCAGTAATAGACCTATTGCAATTCTTTCACCGCTGGCCAAAATAATGGAAAAGTGCATCCACAAACAAATTATGTACCATCTCATTCAGAACCAAATACTGTCTGTCTCTCAGCATGGCTTTAGGCTACATCATAGCACCACCTCAGCTCTCCTTTCTTTCACTAATGCCATAAATCTAAATTGAAATAATAACTTGCTGTCATCAGCCCTCTTCCTAGACCTCTTAAAGGCCTTTGATATGGTCAATCACCAGTTACTCATCCACTGTCTGAACTCTATTTCCCTGGACAACCATACTATACAATGGTACCAATTCTATCTGAATGACAGACAACAAGCAGTACTTTGGCAGGGTAAACTATCCACTCTGTTACCTCTCACTCTTGGCGTTCCTCAGGGCTCCATTTTAGGTCCTCTACTCTTTTCCATCTTTATCAATAACCTACACACTGCCATCACAGATGCATTCTGCATCCAATATGCAGACGACTCCACTCTGATCTGCTCAGCCTCCTCCCCAACAGCCCTGCAAACCTTAAGCCAGAGTACATTCAACACGGTTGAAAAGTGGCTCTCTAATCACCGTCTTCTGTTGAATCCCAATAAAACCAAACTCTTACTCTTTACCCCCACTTGTAGGTCCACCCCAATTTCCTTTACTATAACATCAAACAGTGGTACCTCTATTTCACCAGATATCCAAACTAAGCTCTTAAGGGTAATAGTAGATAATAATCTCAAATTCGACCTGCACATCAACAAGACTATCAAAGCCATCAACAAAAAGCTCAGCGCACTATACAGAAATAAACTTTTTCTAACCCCTATAGCTAGAATCGCTATCGCCCACTTTCATCTTTTCTCCACCCTTCTATATGCTTCCCCTATACTCTATAACCTAAACAAATCAGAGCTTACCAAACTCTATCACTGTTATCACTATACTGCCAGATTCACCGCTGGATCAACATATAGGACACATCACTGCCACAACCTCAATCTCCTAGGGTGGCTAGAACTGCCAAGCTTAATACAGTTCAATCAGCTAATAATAGCACATAATATTCTCAACCAACCCGAAAACACTCCCGCCTGTAAAACTATCATAAAACCATACAGTAACTCCAGACCATTACACTCATCCAACAAGCTGTTAGTACAAACACTGAAAGCTAATAACTCAGCTGGTGACTCCCTATTTGCCAACTCCATTGGGAAAGCTTGGAACTTACTTCCATCAGACATTACCCTGGAACCCTCTTTAAGCCTCTTTAGAAAATGACTGAAACAGTATTATAAAAGACACTGGCTCTGTCCATGTACCAACACCGATTAATCCCCATAACAACTCCCTAACTCAACAGCAATGTACTAGCTTCCTGCTTACAAATGCTTGCAATGGCAATCTTGTTCTGTACATTTCTTTGTAATGAAGTGTTGCTGTAATCCACCTGTTTATTATTTTTTATATTCTACTACTTACTGTTAAATTGTTGATCCCTCTTGAGGGACACGCCATACGTACTTGTAATATCTGCTTGTTATTTATGAGTTGCTTGGGATGTATGTTTTTATTTGCAGAACTGGAGCTTTTCTCCCCTGTTACTTTGTAACACCAGTATTATGTATGTTTTTGTCTGTATGTTTGGAGCTTTTCTCCCTGGGCCTCTGCTGAAAATGGATCTGCATCCAGTCAGATTATCCCAGTCAACAAATGTAAAATAAATAAATAAATAAATATAAAACCAAAACAGACAAGACAAGCAACCAAGGAGTAAGTGCTCCTTATGCTATGTAAGGTAATAACCCAAAATCAAAGAGCACAGGGGCACTCCAAGGCTGATCAAACAAATATGTCCAAAACTCCTTGATGCAAATATGGCTCCAAATAAATGATTCCTACACACAAGAATAATCCACTAATTTATTGGCAATATATAGACTAGTGCTTTCACCCTGATGGGCTTCTTCAGACCTCTGGTGTACTAGCCTTGACTGACTCAAGACACCACACCAGAGGTCTTAAGAAGCCCATCAGGGTGAAAGCGCTAGCCTATATATCGCCAATAAATTAGTGGATTATTCTTGTGTGCAGGAATCTTTTATTTGGAGCCATATTTGCATCAAGGAGTTTTGGACATATTTGTTTGATCAGCCTTGGAGTGCCCCTGTGCTCTTTCATTTTGAAATAAATAAATCTATTCACTTAAAATGTATATGGTATCCCTGCAGGTCCTAGAGACAAATATCCAGACATTTTATCTATAATAGTGTTACATTCTTCTAATGTTATCTCCTTTTCTAATGTTTTGTTATGCCTTACCATAATTTTTTTTAACATTCCATAATTTTTTGTTTGTATAGTATTTTATACAGAACATGGTAATATAGTCCTCAGTAACTGTCATAATGTCTATCATTGTACCAGCAACTGTTTGGGGGGGAATTCATTAACAGCTACACTAAGTGCTGCCACTGTGTATGTAGCATAGCATGCTGTGCACATGATAGCAAGCTATTTGGTACTTATTAAATGGCTCTGCACATAGCGTAGAGCCACAAAAGAAAGATAAATGGCAGAATATGCTAATGAAAGCATGAGCTGCTGAATTGCATGCTAATTAACCAATCCAACATGCCAGAGCTATTCGAGAAGCTATAAAGCAATCATGTACACTCAGTACTCACTTTTGCCCTTTGAAATACAGGCATGATTAGACTTAGAAAAATATGTTAGGGGGTGCTGTTGCTATAATTATCCTGTATGCGCACCAGATTTAAATCAAGGTGCTGCTACTTCTGCTGCCAGATCTCAGGCAAGAAGAAGAAGGCTGTTTAGACCTCATTTGACTTATCAAGGACTATGACATAGAAATTGCAGATTGATACAGGGTGGGCAGGGAAACAAATATGCAACCTCTGCGCCCTCACCACAGGTCCTAAGGAAATCATGGAGAACCCATCCCAATGGAAACAAAGGTATGCGTAGCATTACATATACTAGCTATTTTTACTTTCCAGAGACCCACAGGGGATATATTAGGGGTGTCACAGGCATCAGCTTCTAGAATATTACTTCAGTTTTAAATGCAAAACTACAAAATGCAAAGGATCACAGCTGTTTAGCCTGTTTTCCATGTACACAGAGCAGACAGCAATAGTCATGCAGGGGTTTTATGCAATAGTACACTTCCAAGAAGTTTTGGGGGCCATAGATTGCACATACATAGAAATAAAACCAAAATCCAACTACTGTTGTTGCTTTCTACTATCACCCTTTAACAGCCTATGTATTTACACTGAAACTTCTTGGAGCTTTTCTCCCCAGGACTCCGCTGAAAATGGACACCAGCTGTCCACACAGATTTATCCTGGTAAAACAAATGTTAAATTAAAAATTAAAGAATTAAAAAAAAACACCATCTAGTGAATAGGGAAGGAGGTACATTAATAGGAAAGGATACCACTCCGTAAACTGTCAGTTTGTCTGTAATACCCAAATGATCATCTACAATGTGTGTGTGTGTGTGTGTGTGTGTGTGTGTGTGTGTGTGTGTGTGTGTGTGTGTGTGTGTGTGTGTGTGTGTGTGTGTGTGTGTGTGTGTGTGTGTGTGTGTGTGTGTGTGTGTGTGTGTGTGTGTGCAGGTAGCCCAGGCAGATTTCACAACTCACACATATGGCACACCTGCAAGCTGTATACCAGGATTGATAGGGGTGACTTTCTACCAGGGCATTTAGCTGGGGATGCAGATTATACACTGAAGCCCTGGCTCATGACACCCATGAAAAACCCACAAAACCCCAACAAGCAAGGATACAATGAGGCCCATGATCAAACTAGGAATATCAAAGACCATATGTTTGGATTGCTCAAATAAAGGTTCCAGTGTGCAGACACATCAGGAGGTGCCCTGCAGTATGACCCAGGCACCTCTGTGCAAATATTCACAGACTGTGCTATGTTACACAAAATAATTCTCAGGAAATAGCTTCAACAAGGACAGCAAGGGGCAGTACCACAGTTTTCAAGGACCACAGGCAGGACCAGTGGCAGCAGATACAGATGAGAAGTCTAAGGGAGAACCACCAGCTGCAGATGGTAGTGGCAGCTGGGGGTGTGCACAATATGTCTTGGCTGTGGCTAACAGGCAAAGGATAGCATGCACATACTCACTACCTAGGTCAAAGCCTAACATCCTATACAACATATACATATAAAAACTGATGCCTGTCAAACTCCACAACCTTTATTTAACTATGTAATGGCTGTGTTCTGATGGCATCCAACAGGGACAACCCCCAAGGACACAATTTGTACCTACAGTAATGACAAGGCAAGTGCAAAACCTTTAAGGAATTGTTTTATATAACCTAGCTTATACAACTGATGTTTGCAATACACAGCTATGTATCCTACCCAACACCATACAGCAAGCATTTCACTTGATGACTGTATATAAACCATAGAACATGCCAATCATACCATCATTTCCACAAGTATAGCAATAAGTAAGACTGAAACACCTACTGCAGCAACTGCATTACTCGCAGCAGTAACTAAAATAAAATGAGGTTCAACAATTACATAACCAATCATCCGCAGCTGAGTAGGAATAAGAAATTAAACCCTTTTCTTCATAAAAATAAGTTTGCGAGTGACAGCAATTAGAGAAGCAATCATTCACAACTGATTAAGAACTATGATTATCTGCAATACATTTACATTAAAGGAAGTTTTATGAGTAAGCAAGTATTAGCTATCCACTTTGTGCATCAGACATATATGCAACCCAAAGTCACAAAGAAATGCGAATAGGGCAGGGCACAATCATCCCTTGCACGAGGTAGTTGAGAGATGGCAGGAGAGCAAGGCTGACACGAAAGACATGGGTGTGTGTGTGTGTGTGTGTGTGTGTGTGTGTGTGTGTGTGTGTGTGTGTGTGTGTGTGTGTGTGTGTGTGTGTGTGTGTTTAAGAAACACATATAATTATTAAAGTATATAGCTCTCAGGGCCAGTAACAAGAGATGTACAGCATTCAACATTATTGTTTTGATAGCTTGCATGTGTGTGAGGTGGTATGGGCAAGTTATTTTTTCGATGTGTGTCTGAATGAATACAATCAAGCACTGTGCTAGCACTGCATCCTGGCATCTAGGACAGGTGTGAGCAATGCATAATACACTAGTCAGTTTGGCACTGTCTCCCTGGAATTGCGCTGCTACTTCCATGGCCCTGGCTAGAAGTCAGGGTGCTACCTGAATGTGAGTGATGTCTGCTGGATGATTTCTCATCACAACTATGTCCAGAACTATGACCCTGTGACCTACCATATCTGGGTGTGCACACTGCAATCACTGATGGAGTAGTGGATGTAATACCACTATGGGAACAGGATCTGGCATGGCCACATCAGCTAACACCAGACAATGTAGTGGCTCTCTGGCCACCTTGATGCTGATCCTCCCCCAGCAGACATTCCATCGCAGATACTGCCTAATCCAGTGTTTCATTCATCCTGTCCAAGGAGTCACTCACACAGTTATGGGAACCATACACATCAGAATGCATGGCCATGGTACAATGTGCCTGTGCCTCTATTATGGCCTTACACATGTCTGTGACAGGCCTTTTCCAAGCACCTCCACCAACCCTCCTGTGTGGCAGGTTGCCCTCATGATGGCTATATGGAGATTTGACCAGCTCTGTAACTGGAGTAGCCACACTCCCTGATCAATTGAGACACCCTCAATCCATCCTATATCAAAGGCTCAATGGCATGGGTAGACATACATGTACTGACTGTGTCCAAATGGGAAGGAGATGTGTTAGCCATAACCTCATTGTCAGACTGAGCCTCTGCACCTCCAGACTGTGCCTCTTCATTCCCACCAACATCACCAAAGGCTAACAATATGCTGATATCAGATGGTAGGAGATACATAGTGCCAAGAGAGAAATAGGGAATGAAACTGATCACACCTCTGTTACACGAAAGGTATGTTAAGTATAATAGCTGCTAAAGCAATACAAACTTTAGTCTCAGATAGACTTAAATGTCAATTATATACACAAATAGCAATAAAAAAAAGGTGTGCTTACCTTGTGCAGGTGGTCTTGCAAACTGCATCCAGATGTCCCTGTATATAAAGAAGGGAGAAAAAACAAGGCTGAGAAGTATCACAATGCACATGACACAAGAAACAGAGAACAATCCCCACTACATCTGCAAATTAAGAATCATCTCATACAAAAATCTACTGACCAGTAGAATTTCTCCCAAACATCCTCCTCTATGTGTCTTGTGCTGTGTTGTCTAACCCACACTTAGCACTGGCTCTGTATATATCACATATATAAGAGATGTGCATAGAACAATATCTAAAATGGCAGTTAAATTGTTTTTATTTCACATACCTGGAAGTTCTGCTTGAAACACTGTGGGCCTGTCATCCACATCAGCACCAACATCAACAATTCTGTGTTAATCCTCTGCTGAGTTGTCCGGATCACTGAAAGTAGACAGAAACTCATCTGTTTCAGCCAGCTCACTGCATATGCACCTTGGGCCACAAAGATATTCACTTGACAGGTGGAATTTATTCTCTAAGTACTATTCAAAGTGGTGAAGGCCACACACTGGTGCCAGGCTTGCTTGGGCTACAGAAGGTGTCCAAAATTAAAATTTTCATCATGATCACATGCTGCAAAGTGGAGTGCAATTGGAAAAGGCATTAAAAAGACATAGGAAAAAATTAGCCAAACATTACATCAGTCAAGTGGTATACCAAGCAGTGGCCAGAGCAAGAACTGCATTACAGTGACACATTCATACTTATCTCATCTCTTTGCCACCTCAGAATTTTAATTTCTGGCACACATCGTCAGGACTGCAGATAATGCTGTAGGTAATGTCAAATAAAACTCACATAGTCAATTTTTCAAACAGCAACACAATGATCTAGCATGTGTAGAAGTATGTATTCGGGTCTATATTAGTTCGATGAAAGTATTTTTCAGCAAACACCTAATCACCAACCCATATTCAGTGAAAATCGTTTCTGTGATTCACTACATTTACCAATGCCAAGGACATACTTGCCTTGCAGCACAATGGACCAAATTCTGACTAAATCTATCCCAGCCAAGTGGGGGGCTTCACCCCCTACACCCCCCAATTATATATACCAACTCTGAAATCACACTACAGTGGAGAAAAGGCAAAAGTTGTATAGTTGGCCAACTACTTCTTTGCCCTTGGTAAATTCAGTGAATCACAGAAGCAATTTTCACTGAATACAGGTTGATGATTAGGCGTTTGCTGAAGAAAACTTTCGGTAAACTAATATAGACCCATGTATTCAGAACCCCCTTTTTAAAATTGTCACTTAACTGGATTTGAACTCTGCATCAGCTGTCCTCTTTCTCTAAATTCACAACACATACACCTTATGCCACACAGAAATCTGCCAGATTGGTACATTTTCTTCACTGAATACTAACCAAAGTGCTGACAGTCTTGCAACAGCAGCAAGGGTTTCATTGTTACACAAAGTGGCCCAAATTAAATTGTTCACTTTTTCCTTAAGGAGTGAACCATGTTTGTATGCAGCTAGTTGCAGCACAATTGCAAAAGGCATTACAAATTAATAAAAAGGGCAAAATTAATATATTTAATGGATATATGTAGCAAAAATCAAAGTTGTTATAGCATTAGCACGACAGTCATCCTTTTCACATCTGCTTGCACCATCACAAGTAGCATTTAGGTTACACATAACCAGGATTTCATGTAATGGCAATTGACCAGAAAGGGGACACACAGACAATGACAGGAAGTCATGCTTGCCTGAGTATATACAATTACTCATGACATCAAAGTTTACAATATATTATATAAGTGACATGATGACAACTAGTGATATATGGATACTTTCTCTGGGTCTATGTTAAATATTCGAACATCCAAAATGTCGAACGTTACATGGTCAAGACCAAATGTTCAACCTTTGGATGTTCGAATATCAAATAAAAAAATAATAAAAAAAGACAAACATCCCTTAACCGTGTGAGCAGGGGGACAAGCCCCCCCCCTGCACTGCCCCACAACCCCCTACTTAAATATACCAACTCCAAGACCGCACTTCAGTGCAGAAAAGGGAAATTCTCCCTATCTGCACCACAGGGTGCCATTGAAAGTCAATCTTCGAACACTTGAAATTTCGAACGTTTGGTCTCGACCATGTAACGTTCGAAATTTTAAGCATCCAAAGAATTGACATAGATGCCTTTCTCCAGCATATTTATTTATTTATTGACTGATTGATGGATTGACATTTGTTTACCAGTAAAGTCTGACTAGGTCAAAAGTATCCATATTCAGCGCAGGCCTCAGGAGAAAAGCTCCACACCAAGTTTACACAAGACAATACATAAATATAACATTTAATAAGACATTATATTGATTATTGTGGGACTTATAGTTTACATTATAGTAACAATTATTATTATGATAAATAGGTGAGAATGGAAAAACATACATAGTTACAATGTGTAGTAGGAGTTAGTGCACTACGCAGAACATGACATTAGTTAATTGTATAGGCGATAGTAAGTGAAGACATTGCTGAAAGCAGTAGAAGGAAGGAAAAGTGAGGAACTAGAAAAAGTCTATAAAGCAGGGCATAGGTTAGGTAGGAATGATGAGATAAGATACGTTAGAAAATTCATCCTAGATTTGAACAGGAGCATATCCAGGATTCAGTAAGAAATTATTTATTGTTTGCTTACAGGTTAGTGTGTTTGGGATGGCTCTGATGTTTATAGGTAGGGTATTCCATATTATTGCCAGTAAGTAGGAGTAGAGACTTTGTCCTGCTATTTTGTTGACTTTGTAGACTGACAGCAGTTGCTTATACTCTGACCTGAAGGGCCTTTTGGGTATATAAATCTGTATAGAGCTAACAGCTGGGCAGTCCAATGACCAATGTATTACTTTATGTGCAGTTATAAGTTGCAAGTAGTTAAAGTGTTGTGAGAGAGCTGGTTGACTGACTGAAGGGTTGAACAGTGACGGGTAGAGTAGGTTGCACTACTTGCAAATTTAGCAGTTTTATTATAGCATGATTCAAGTTTTAGTTTTAGTTTTAGAGAGGTGTTGAGATTTAATAGAACAGGAGTACCATATAAGAGTGAGTGTAACAGATAGGTGGTGGCTGAGGTAATTTTGATGGTTTTCAGCAAGAAATGTTTATGCCTCTAGCTCATTCCTAGCTTCTGAGTTTTTTTTTTCTTTTTCTTGTTATGGATATGAAGGTTAAATTTAAGATTATTATCTTTTGTCACTCCTAAGTGTTTGGGTTGAGGAACTACTTCAGTTTTGGTTTTACCCTGAGAAAGGACTGTAAATTTATATTTTTGTGGGTTAACTGTTTTAGGGGTAAAAAGGAGAAGTTATTTTTTTGGAGGGTGGAGGCTGATTAACAGTTGAGACTTGCTAAACTAAGATTCAATAGATGAGAAGGATTCCTGAGTTATATGTTTACGTTTTAAGAGACTATTAGCAAAGGAGATTATAATGGAGTCATCTGCATACTAAATTATAGCGCCATCACAGGATGAGGTATGAAGATTATTGATAAAAATATTAAAGAGTAAGGGACCTGGAATGGAGCCCTGAGGAACACCAGCATTATTAGATAAGTAGGATGAGAGACAGCCTTGACATTTTACAGACTGCTGCCTTGTGGATAGGTAGCTGGAAAACCATTTACTAAAAGAGGTGGAAAGACCTATGCTACTGTCTGTTTAGTAATTTAGATTTGGAAACTGTATCAAATGCCTTTGATAGATCTAGGAATAGTGCTGAGATGACTTTGCCAGAATCCTTTGCTGTATTAACAGTTTCTGTGAAGCAAACTATGGCAGTTGTTGTGCTATGAGCTGGCTGAAAGCCACGTTGAGTTGGTGTAGGATATTGGTTTTGTGTGAGATATATGAGTAATTGCTTCTGAACACATTTTTGTAGCATTTTGGAAAGGGGAAGAGAATAGAAATAGGATGGTAGTTAGATACTTTGTTGGAATCACCTCCTTTATGAAGTGGGATGATAACGTTTTTGAATAGTGTCATGACATAGGATTCTGTGGTGGATCTGTTGTTGAATATACTGACAGGATATGCTATAGTTTCTGCAGCAAGCTTAAGATATTCTGAGGGAAGATTTGCCTGCTGAGGTAGAAGAAGGTTTTAGGTTTTGTAAAAGTTTTTTTTTCAAATTAAAATTTTTATTTCTTTTTCATACGTACAGCTTAAATTTCTACTTATTATAAACAAACAGATAAAATAGTACCTGCGGAATACAGAGTAACAACTAATTTGACTAAGGTCTAATTTACACAAAACTATTGTCATAACACAACATTTCTATTAAGTGATATCAATTCAGAACCAAATTCTTGTAAACATCATGTGTTAATAACAATGGAGTAAAAATTATCTTAATGCAAGACAGAAAAGTGAGAAAGAAATTTTAGTACTGTACTATGTCTATCAGAGAAACTATTTACAATATTTACACATATTTACACTGGGTGGTCACTCAATAAACCATACTGCATTTGTTTATTTGGCTAAAACTAACGCCATGTTTATGATCCTTTACTTATCTCATAGATCAAATCTTATCTTTAATAATTATGTTGTATACTAACACTGGGTATATTCTTGAGGGAGAGTTATCTATGAGTTAATTTAAAGGTAAAGTAGGGTTTAGCAATATGTATTATATTATCTTTAGGGTTAGGATAAAATTTCAATAAGGATTCCCCAATACTTCCTAAAGTAGGACATTTTTTTTTTACTTACAGTTTTTAGTTTGTTGGCCAATACATATTTGACAGCAATATTTCTAAATTCTGTCCATGAAATTTTTCCTCTGTTAAGCCAGTTAAGAGCAATATAGAATTTAATCAGTGCACTTATCGTTACTATGATATGTTTAGATTTTAATGTATAAGTATCAGGGAATATGTTTAGAATTGCCATTTCCCATGAGAGGGTGGATTTCATATAGCCTGATTTCTCCAATTTTACTATCAAGCAACTCCAGAGTTTATGGACAGTTTTGCAAGACCAGAAAATATGAAGTGTGTCTGCAATTATGTTGGGACAGAAGGGACAGAAAGGAGAGGAATTGGAATTAATTTTATTTAGAAAAGAAGGTGTATGGTAGGCATTATTATTAATCATAATTTGTGTATAAATTAGTTTTTTATAGGGTGTGAGTTTTGTGGTTATATCTATTGCTGCTATTTTTTGCTCATCTGTTATATTTACATTTTTGGACATCCAATAATTGGAGTATACTATTTCATTCTGATACTTGTAACGTCTGATTAGGTTATAAGTGTTTGAAAGCATTTTAGTTTTTTGTAGTAAACAGGAGACGGTTTGTTGATAAAGCTGAAATTATTGTTGATTTATGTTGATTTCTGAGGTTTTTAAGTTAACTAGATACCTTATTTGTTTGATTATCAGGCAATATTTTTTGTTTGCCTCGAGATGCTCAATGACATATTCTAAGGGTTTATCTTTTATTTGATAAAAGTCCCATATTGTACATTTTTTAATAATTGGATAATTTTCTAGATTTATCATATTATTATTTAATTTGAATTCAGGATTCATATGAATTGGTTGCGCCACAGTTATGGAGTTTCTTATGTTTAGTGTAGAAAAAAGAGCTTGAAAACTTATAACTTTGTTGATTATTATCGGATGAATATTGAGGTTTCTTAAACTTTTACTACTAAGAAAAGGAATAGATTTTGGGTTGACATTGAAAGTTGTCAAGTACTGGTAATAGATTTTTATCCAAAGAGGGAACCATGATGTATCCTGTGGTTCAAAGTGTATTAGGCGAATGATATGATTAGCATTAATAATATGATAATATGTCTGAAAATCAGGGAGATTTAAGCCACCTTTTCCTTTAGGCAGTTCAAGTTTTTTGTAACTAATTCTCACATTCTTCGGATGCCACATGAATTTACTTAATGCTGTTTCCATTTTGGTAAAGAATTTATTAGTCACGGATTGACTAATGGCTTGAAATTGAAACAGGATTTTTGGGAGTATATTCATTTCTATGATTGATGCCTTAGAGAGAAGAGAGAGGTTTAGTTTTTCCCATCTGGTCAGGTCTTTTGTGATTTTTGTCCAGACCACATACAGATTTTCTTTTTGGACTTCTTTTTGTGGGTGCGTAAATGTGATACCTATATATTTAAGTAAGTATTCTATTTTAACTTTAGATTCTGGAAAGAAAATCTCCTTGTGGCTTAGGGGATTTAACGGAAAAATTTTTGATTTATTTTTGTTCATAGCATAGTTGGATATTTCTGAGAACTTGTTGATAGAGTTTAAAATTTTTATCAAATCAGTTGAAGGATATTGAAAATAGATGTTGAGGTCATCAGCGTAAGCTGTAAATTTGGTTAAAACCTTTGAAATGTAAACAGAGTGATTAAAGGTTTTTTGACTTAATTTTAGAAGGAGAGCTTCTAGGTAGAGATTGAAGAGATATGGAGAAAGTGGGCAACCTTGTCTGGTTCCATTTAATATACATATAGGGCATGAATTATTTTTGTTTATATGTAATGTGGTTGTGGCCTTATTATATAATACTTTGATCATAGCAATAAATTCCTCAGGTAGTAAAAAGCGTTCTAATACTTTGAACAAGAAATTGAGGTTAACTCTGTCAAAAGCTTTTTGGGCATCCACAGAGAGAGCATACTTCGGTGAGGAGTCTTTAATTGTCATATTTATTATAGCTTATACTGATAATGTGTTATCCCACACTTGTCTACCTTTCATAAATCCTAATTGTTCTGCAGAGATGATAGCAGGAATTACTTTATGCAGTCTATTAGCCAATATTGTTGCTAGTATTTTTATGTCTAGATTAATTAGTGTGATTGGATGGAAGTCGTTGGGGTTAATACCAGAGGTATTTGTTTTAGGTATAAATATTGTTTTAGAATTATTAATATAAAGGTCTGTGATTCCAGATTTTATTATATGATTGTGAACTTTGAGTAAGATTGGGACTAGTTGTTTCCCGAATAGTTTATAAAATTCTGCTATATAGCCATCCGGGCCTGGGGATTTCCCTGATTTCAATTTGTTGATGGCTAAGAAAACATCTTCAGCAGTTATTGATGATTTAAGAAGCTCTATCTGCGTGTCCGTTATATGTGGGAAATGCCGATCATCTAAGTAGTTTTTAATTCCTGATTCATCTTCCATGAGGTGAGGGCCATAAATCTCCTTATAGATTTCTTCAAAAACTTTTATGATTTCCTCATCTGAGTTGTTTTTCCATCATGAATAATCTGTTTTATTGTTGAAGAAGGTGGTATTATGTTGATTATTCTGGCTAGGATTTTAGATGGGGTTTGTGCCCACTCTGAGTATTTGTGTAACAGTTTATTTTCAATGAGAGAGAGCTGGTTCATTTGTATTTCTTGTATTTGTTTTTGAATAGAAGTGATCTGCTTCTCTACTGCCAGATCCTGAGTAAGTTGCAGTTGTAATTCGAGTTTTTTTAGATTATGTTCTAGACTTTCAACCTGGGATTTATCTTGTTTTTTGAGTATTGAGGCTTTTTGTATTAGAATACCTCTAAGTGTTGCCTTAGTTGCTGCCCATTGTAAATCCAATGGCATATTTGTTGTTTCTAGATTGTTGTTAGTTTGTATAAGTGCTTCTCTTATTGCTTGACATATATCTTGATTTTTCAATATGTTGTGGTTTAAGGACCAGGTTATGCTGTGTTGCTTGTCAGTATTTAGTTTGATCTCCTTTATTATTAATTTAATTTCTGCGTGATCAGATATAGTTCTGGGATCTGCTTGAAATTTTATTTCATACTTTCTAAAGTATGTTGAGATTAAAAAGAAATCTATTCTGGACCATGAATTGTGTGGGGATGAAAAGAAGGTATATTTGTTGGTTCTAGAATCATGTCTGAAGAGTTCGAAGGGGTCTAATAAACTAAAGTCTTCCATTAGGTCATTTATAAGGTTTGTTAGGGCGACAGATTGCTTGTTATCCTTGTTTGTTCTATCTATGTCAGGTCTGATAGTCATATTCCAATCCCCTCCAATTAAGTATAGGTTATTTGGAAATTTTTCTAGAATTGAATATATATTGTAAAGGAACTCCGTTTGGTGCATGCAAGGAGCATAAATATTAAGAATTAAGATATTTCTATTAAGGGAAGGGAGGGAGCAATCTAAATAACACCACCTACCATTTGGGTCATATTCACTAGCTCTAATAGTGCCTTTGAAGGAGTTTTTAACTATTATTGCTACACCCTTAGATGTAGTATCGTTACCAGCAGCTATACTTGATTTAATCCATTTCTGATTTGTTTCTTTTGTCCATTGGGGTCTAGACATGTGTGTTTCCTGTATAAGCATTATCTCAGCATCCGATTTAAGTATTAAATGTAGGATTAACTTTCTTTTCTTAATATTCTGGAGACCTTTAACATTCCATGATTCCAGACGTATCATTTTTCCATAGTGTCATTTTGCTACTTGTCGGGTTTGCGAACTAATGTAAAGATATAGGTTGCGTCTTATATAATCTATATGAGTGATATACATGTTCAGATATGAAGTGTGAGTAGTATACTGAGATAAAAGTTGATAATGTAAAAGACAACGAGTGACAACCAACCCCTTGCAGAACCCTCCCGTGCCTAACCACATAACTCCTTTTTCCTGTAAGAGGTAGAAAAACATATTTACAAGCCAAACTGTATTACAAAAACCTATTTCTATTCTAAGATCCAACAGACTTTCAGCACGTTCCATCTTCCGTGCCTGCATTCTATCATTTTGTAACCATGCATTATGAATTAGTCATGTTGACTTTCATAAAAGAGAAGATTGTTGCATTTCAAAGTGTAATACTCAGGCCCTTACTCATTTTAGTAATTATACAGGGCAGAGTTATTTTTGTATAGGATCTAACTTCTCTAGTTTGTCATGTTTTAAATCTTATTGGAGCCTATAGATGATCCAGGGTTCACTTATGAAATTAACAGTACACACTATCCCTCTACTTTTCTTTTCCATTTCTTTTAAATAATTAATTCAAAACTTCATACTCTCTGAGGTCCAGATGTCACTTCTATTTATAAATGCAAAAAACATGCTTATTAACATTTATACAGACCACAATATCATACACTATATTTAGTGCTCCCTAAGTAATTTATGTACATTCACCAATACAAGTTGGACAACTCCTGTTAAAACAAATGATTTCCTTACCAGCATGTTAGCACATTTTTTTTTTTTTTAGCACGAACGTTCATTGCTGATAGAACTGAAATCTGACCTCTGCAATAAAGAAGCAACAATGAGTTTCTACACTGCGAGGTCCCTATCTAATCCAACTGTTCAGAATGGACCCTTTAAGTTGCTGACAGCAAATGTCATTGCTTAAATTATAAACCCTTCCAGCCCAACTACTTGTACTACTTAATGCTGCTACACATCTTTTCTCTTCTTTCCTCTTCCCCTTTCCCTCCTCCCTTCCTTCTTTTGAATGTGATCACTGTAAGTGAACACATTTGTTTATCTGACAAAACACAATTATATTTCGATAAATTGACTCAACAATACAACTCTATTGCCCTAAAATACAGTTATATTTGGGTAAAAATCCTGCATACAGCATATGTTACAACATGAAACAGTTCCTTGTTTCTTCATACTCTAAAACTTCATTGCGAAGACTGATGTAAAAGTTTTTTTATAGTGAAGGTGGACACAGGTTTGAGTGTAAAAGTTTGTGGAGTTACTGGATGGAGCAAGGGGGAGGTTAGTTGTGGGGGAGGACAGATTAGTTGGATTACTATTTATGAGATATAACAAGGAGGTCAAAGAGAATGACTGACTCTTAATTAGGTTGGCTATACTTTTGATAAAGTAAGTATTGAATGTATTTGCAGTTTGAAGTAGAGACTTATTGGGACAAGGTGTGGGGACTTTTTGTTTTAATCCTGGGTTAAGTAGTGAATTGATTGATGACCAAAATATTTGGGAGTTATTTTTGTAATTATTTTGCAGATGAAGACAGAAATTCTTTTTGTCTTTAATTACGTTTTTCTGGTTTGATTGCATAGATACTTGAAGTTTTGTAACTGTTGATTGGCTTTGTTATTTAACCAATTTTCCATGCTTTGTAATGATCACCCATTAATTGCTTACTTTGCTTTGATAGCCTGGGAACATGGTTAAATTTGATTCTTTTTGTTCTAAAGGGGACTGTGTGATTGAGGTTATTTATTTATTTATTTATTTATTTATGTATTTGACATTTGTTGACCAGGTTAGTCCAACTGGGACAGAGCCCTTTTTCAGTGGAGACCCGGGGAGAAAAGCTCCACAGTAAATACATACAGTAAACTTGACTTAGTATAAAAATAATAATACAAGATCCCATGTACATATATAATAAAAGGTTTAACATACATGGCAATTAGAATCCACAATTCAGCACATGTAAGTACAGTGCAGAGTACAAGAAAAAAGCAGATAAAATTTACAAGGTAAAGCATAGTGGTTACAGTTTAGTCGAAGGTAATTGAGCATGGGTGCATTGTGTTAAAGTAGATTACATCATCTAATGGCATAGTTTTTAGGGAAGACCAATCAATATGTTTTAGTATATTTATGTACGTATCTTTGTAGAAATTGGATAGGTTGAGGGTGATTATGTATAGGTGTTTCTTTGTTATAATAAAATTATTCTATTTGCATAGGCTGTGAAATGGCCACTTAGTATGTTTAGTATGGTCTGTTACTAAAACCAAATGAAGGACGGACCCCTGGTTAGAGTTTTTATCATATCTAGTTGGTGTAGGGATGATATGAGAGAAATTATACAGGTTTATACTGGTTGTTGAGGAGTTTATTGTTGGGTTTAACCAGTTAATATTAACATCACCTAAGATAATAGTTTTGTAAGAAATTGTATTTGATATTCAACTTAAGATGAGCTTTTCTTCAGTACAGGTATAATTTGACTGGAAGGGGATGTAAAGTACAGCATAGACTTTTAGCATTGATTACTCTCAAGAAGGTTCTAAGTATTTCAGCATTACCGAAAGTTGGAATGGGATTATAGTAGGTTTGGGTAGAAAAGTGCAATTTTTCCTATTCTTTGTGTAATCTATCTGCCCTTATTACATTATAGATAGGCAGCAGAAATTCAGAATAATTTATGCTTTGTTTGAGCCAAGTTTCAGTGGCTGCTTGGACATCGAGGGGGGTATGGTGTGATAGTCAGGTAAGGAATTCAGTAATTTTGTTATAAATGCTACATAAATTTAATGTGACAAGATTTCGTTTCTTTATAGATTAGATTCCCACTACTCATTTCTTGATACACTGGAAAATATTAGGGTACAACCTAACACCCTAATAATGGATGATTTCAACTACCCCACCATTAACTGGGAAAACTACTCATGTACCTACTGTTGTGCTCAACGTTTTGTGGAATTCATAAATTCCAGTGTCTTAGATCAACTTATCCACACCCCCACCAGGGGCAGCAATATCCTAGACCTGGTCATTACCAACATGGGCAACCAGTGTTCCACACCAGAGGTCAATTCCTTGTTGGTCAGATCCGACAACAAGCAAATCACCCTAGACATCCACATCCCACCCCCACCCCCCATTAGGGAAACTACCGTAAAAAAATTCTCCAAAGCCAACTTCATGCTTCTTAAGACAGAAATGGCAAACTTCACGACACCCATGCTGACGGACAATAGAGATATGACTGCTGAATCCTATACAATTGCACTTTATAAGCAATTATACGAGTGCATAGATCATGCAATCCTTAACAGAACCAAGATGCTATCCTCCAAAAAAAGGAAGCCAATCTGGTGGTCCCCTGCTATAAACAAACTCTACAACAGAAGAAAGAAACTGTTGCAAAAAAGAGTAAAATCCCATGATTGGAGGAACTTCATGGTCAGCCTCAGTAAGAAGCTGAGATCCCTCATAAAATCCTCCAAAGCTAGTTACGAAAACAAAATTGCTACTGATTCTAAAGACAACCATAAAGTATTCTATAGCTATGTCAAGAATCTCAATGGCAACACTCAGATCTGCTCTGAGTTACAGCACAATGGCACTAAATATACAGAACCAATGATATTGCCAACATCCTGGCAGATACGTTAAGTGCTAACTTTACCCCTCTCTAATCCCCTAAAGGGCCCATCTCTATACCGGAAGAATGCAAAGTACCTGTAATCACAGCTGCAGAGGTAAAAAACACACTCTCCAAAGCCAAGAACACAGCATCCATGGGACCTGACAACATCTCAGGCTGCGTTCTACATGAACTACAGAATGAACTGGCACCCCACCTAAGTACCATGTTCAATCATAGCCTCACCTCAGGCTTTGTGCCCACTGAATGGTGCACAGCAATGGTTATCCCACTCCACAGAGGGGGAGCCAGCATGGACCCTGTGAACTACCACCCCATTAGCCTGACGATCCTCATCTGCAAGGCTATGGAGCGTATCATCATGGAACTTATAAACAATGACATTGGTAATCTCCAAACTCTGGACCCTACCCAGTTCAGGTTTGTAAAAGGCAGATCATGTCTCCTAAACCTGATAGACTTCTTTGAAGTGGTCACCAAAGCCGTAGATGAGGGTAAGGTGGTTCACACAGCCTATCTAAATCTCACCAAGGGTTTCGACACCATCCCCCACTCTGGAATTATAGACAAACTCACTAAACTAGGTATAAATCCCTATGTCACAAGATGGGTTGCCAACTGGCTCACTGACAGAACCCACACTGTGAAAGTAGCAGACTCTAAATCCAATTTCAGACCAGTGACAAGTGGAGTACCACAGGGTAGGTCCTCTCCTGTTTGGTATCTACTTCTCTGAAGTACAGGCTAACAAGAAGGTCTTTAACTAACAAAGTTCACAGATGACTGCAAACTAGGAGCTAAAAAGTGCATTGTCATCCCTTTTGGTAAAAACTCTGCACCCATGAACTACTACATAGGCGGTAGTCTACTTAACACCAAAAGTGTGATAAGAGACCTTGGGATACAGATGGACAGTAGTCTCTCCTTTGATAATCACATTGCCACAGTAGTCAGGAAATCCTTTTACGTGGCACACCTCATCACAAAAGGTTTCTCATCCAGGAAAAAAGAGGTCATTGTCCCCCTCTACTCATTACGTATTAGACCCATTATAGAGTACAACACCCCTTTTGGTATGTACCTCACAAGACATCTACAACAACTGGAAAGGCCGCAGAAAAACCTCACAAAGATGATTACCAGCCTCAAACAGATGCCCTACGCAGACCGTCTCAAAAAACTCCAGCTTTACTCTGTTGCATATCGCCTACTCAGAGGTAATCTCTGCCGAACATACAAAGCTATGTCAAACCCAGAGCTGTTGGACATGCTCCACATAAAGAAACCCCAATCTCCCCAAGCTGCATGCTCTAGGGACCTAAACCTTATCATCACAATAAACAGAACATGCTGGAGGGATAGATTCCTGTCCCAGAGACTCCCCATACTCTGGAACAAACTACCTATCTATATCAAACAAAGCTCCTCATTAGCACTCTTCAAGAAAAATCTTGATTATTGGATTGGAGACAGGAAATTCACCCTGGGATCACTTCTGTGGCTCTGCTTGACAGGGGCACAGGAAAATAATTTTCTTGGGTGGCAAAAGCCAGGGTATCATTTGGTTAGGCTTATATAGGCCCTAGGGCCAATAGCCTAGTACCTACCTATGAACCTATGAACCTATGTAGAAGATTGGGTAGTTGTTAAGGGACCATGGTTTGAGTGGATATTTCTACAATGAGATATGGCAGAAAAAGGGATGGAGAATTATTTATATTTAATAGATTTTTTTAGAACACAGTTGTGACCTTAATTACATTTATTTCTAGATAGATCTGAAGGATGTTAAATCTAGTGTAGTTAGAAGTTCGTAGGTTAAATATGCTGGGAGAGATATAAGAATACCTTTTATGTTTGTCATGTTTAGTAGTAGAGCTTGTATTATTTTTTTCTCATTTTTATAAGTTACTTACATGAAGTATTGCCATATGTGTAAGAAAAATAAGAAGGCAGGTAATAAGTGTAGGGAGGACTAATGAAGTATATATAAAAGTATCTATTATATTACAGAGGTGTAGTAGTATGTGAAGAAATTTAGATGTTGTAGAAAGGAGAAGAAGAGAGAACAGTGAATAGAAAGGAGTAGAGGATATAGAGAAGGGTGTATATGGCTATAGGCGATGGACAAAATGGAGGAATAGAGTGATTCCTACAGTGACTGGTACATAGTGGAATGTGTGTGGAGCAAGAGAAGTATAAATCTGGATGTAGTGGTGGTAGATGGGACTTGGGGATAGGGTATGGGAACAGAATGAGCAGAAATTGGCAACAGGTCTAAACTTCCAAGAAACAATCAGTGAGGTACAGCTCTAAATACACAGGCAAAACTAATTACTAACTAGAAAGACTGTTCTAACAGAATACAATTTATTAAGTAAAAAGTCTCATTACAATTCCTGTTGAATTAAGACTTAGGATGCTTTTATCTGTAGTTACATGTAAAGGTAAAACTTTATGGATATTTATTTAGAGTAGTTTTTTATGTACTTGTGGTGCTAAAGATCTAAGGGTTATGTCCTAATGCTGTTTGCACACCCATATAATTAATTAGTGTATGCTTTTAGCAGTACATACACTAATTAAATACTACTGGCAACTTGTAGACTACAAAGAAAACATAAATGAAAACATACACAACAAAATACACAAACTCTTTAAACTTCATTATGTTCACATAAACACCATCGTCTCTGCCTTGAAATGTCCTTATCTGAGGCAAAATGTTGCAGAGGTAACTCTTTTGTGAGTCTCCTAGTTAACAAAATGGGATGGAATTCAATCACCTGATGGTACTTGCAGAAGTAGGATAAAGATAGCTTGTAGTAGAATCCAAAGGATCAAAAAGAAAACAATTCAACACATATGTAAGGTGGTGATAGAAGTCATAATGAGAGCAATATCAATAATATAAATAAAAATTGGGTGGTATAAAATAAGAATTTTCCAGCCCACAATAACCACTGAAACCAACCACTACAGCACATAAAAATAAAATGCCTGTAATCAAACACCTCAGAGCAATTTAGGTCTAGTACTGAAGTGGCACAAAATTATAGGAGAGGTTAACTAAGAGCTATACATTAGCTTAGTAATAAGGATGCATTGCAAATATTTTATCATTTAAGAAGGTTATAATATACGAACTAGTTATATTCTCTAGTAAGTTCACTTAAAAGTAAAGAAGCATTAGAAGTAGCATAGCATATAAGTAGGTTATATTATCTATAAAAGAAACAGTTGATGAAAACAAAAAGCATTAAACTAGCACAGCATTTAGGCAGGATTATTTTATCCATAAAAGAAAACAAAGTTTATGCTCTCTAATGAGGTACGTACCAGGCATATATCTTATGCAAACAGGGGCTATTATCTAATACATAAGGTTTGATACTCTAAGGGTATATAGAGCATAAGTGCATCACAATCCTAATTTCTAACACCAGCAGGAAAAAAGTATGTAGTAAATAATGCAGATATGGTGTTCAACTGAAACATTACATCTTGGGCATATCAGGGAGCAGCAGTAAAAAGTTCTTCAAACGGCAGTAAATAAAATGCATTATATACTACTAGCATGCATAAGACTTCCCTCAAACATAATTGCAAAAGCACTGTCATAGGAAACAATACATGAACAAAACAAAATACAATGTCATAATACAATCAGTTTGCTATTATAGTGCATAAGACTACACTCACAAAAAATAAACATTTCAGCAGAGATTAAAAAGCATTAACTCACATCAGACTGCACACAGTCTGTTGGAGTCACAACAGACACCATCACCTAACAGAAAGTAAAAGAAAAGTGTGTGTAATACAAAGCATTAAGGGAGCATAACCAGAAAAGTGAAATGTAAGCGAAGTCAAAATGCCTCATCAGAAACTGGCAACACAGCTAAGCCTGCAACAAACAATCAGTGAGATACAGTTCTAAATACAGAGGCAAAACTATTTACTAACTAGAATGACTGTTCTAATAAAATACAGTTTATTAAGCAAAAACGTTTCATTATAATTCTTGTTGAATTAAGACTTTGGAGGCTTTAATGCATAGTTACATATAGTGAGAGTGAAACGGTAGGTATATTTATTCAGAGTATTTCTTTTTATGCACCTGTGGTACTAACATTCTATGGGTTAGGTCCCACCATTGTGTGCATCCCCATATAATGAATTTGAACATATGTCCACATTAGTCATGTTATTAACTTTTTGTTAGCACACTGTAAAAAAATCATATCTTACAACATCCATAGGACACATTATTATCAGCAATGAGAAGAGGTGAGTCTGCAACGTACGCATTTATGTACCATACATTCACTAGACTACAAGTAAGATATTTAACAAGTATCACAGACTTTAGTCTATTCATTTCATATACAACACTGGGTGTTAAAAGTCATTCTGAATCCAGTAATAAAAACATTTCTATAAACTCAATTTGAATCCTGCATCATCTGTCTTATGTATGCTCTACACTCATGTACACTTTATGCCACAGGGATACTTACCAGGCAGGCAACATTTATTCATTTAGTACTATCCAGAGTGCTGACATCCACCCACCATTGCCAGACTCACTTGCACTACAGATGTCTGTCTAAATTATTTTTTTCACTTTTTTGCTTAGAATGTGAACTGTAGTTCACTGCTAGAGAATGCTACCAGTCCAGAGTGAGCAATACCAAATAGTGTGCAAACAATGACTAGAAAATAAAAAAATAAAGGTACTGAAATAGAGGAAACATTATGAAGCAAGTAGTTAAAATACATAGTTCTAAGATTTCCTCAACTTTCTTGTGTTTCATCATGAACATATACTGTTTAAACAAACAAACACCACCATCTCTGGACGAGAACCCCAGGAGAACAGGACAGTCCCAAGACACAGTTGAGATTCTTATCAGTATGTGCTATACAAAGATACCTGTACTGTGAAGGTAAAAAGGAGGTTACATATACTCAAGATGTAATATAGTATCAATTGACATTACAGGCACAAAACAACCAAGTTCTGAAATTCGTTCTGTCTAATTAGCAGTTAGATGTATGGATGGTAGTGATGCTTGCAACAGGGAAGATTATCTTTCCTCGTTCAATATAAAATAAAAAAAATGGAGACTGCAGCTCTTTTCTTCTCTTTATTTTGTAAACATCAGTCCCTTATCTAACCTTCTCTAACAAGACTACTATGTGATTTGCCTTGCAATTGATATATATTTCAATGAGTAATCGACTTCCTTAGATTTGGGGACACAGTGTACTCAGAGGCATAGACTGTTGTTACAAATAATTCATATAAATGCTAGGAATGCTGCTCTCCTAGGTAAGTCAGTGGAGTCACAAATATTCTTGTAAGTCCCTTCTCCCTGACACAACCTTAGTAAGTGTACATCAAAAGGACTGACTGAAAACCTGATTGATACAGCAGTCAGACTCATCATTCACACTTGCAAGTACTTAACAGGTAACACTTCTCAGTGCTAGTCCCTGCAGTGGGAGGGATGTGATTGCAATCATGTAGGTCCTTACACCATGTTTACATCCCATGCACATAGTGCAGATTTTGGAATTCATGAATGCAAAGTAATTCACACCTTATGTGCATACTCAGAGTGCTGAGAGGGCTGAATCTGCACTATATAAAGGTAATCATGAAAGTAAAAAAAATTGTATTGTAGCAGGGGAGACTGTTTAGATCCAGAGAACCCACTACTGCTACATGCTTTGAAGACTTGCTGCTATTTTCACAACTGACTTGCTACAATGGAGGCTTCTGTTATGAGTACATGGATGTATTTTAGCCTTATTTATGGGCTGCACTTCACAATACAAGTATTGCTTTACAGTTTGCATTATTCTCAGTAGCTATTGGCATAGGCATGTATACCATAGTTATTTCTTGACTCCAAAGAATTTTTCTACATAATGCTAACAGTTTAATAGAAACTTCAGTACTGAAAGATGGCCACTTTCTTCAGAAGGCTGTTATATTACTTAATATTAAAGTAATGGGTTTTTGCATTATGTATACCTGGCTGCATTACACGGGAGTGGATATCACATAAAAAACTGTTAATATTTTTTCCATGGCAAGTGTGCATTATTTTTGTTAATGCTGTAATTTTCTACAGAATGACAAGAATATATGTCCTGCTATGAAGTTATTATCAGTTTCTTTCTTTCTTTTGCATATGGGGGAACATGTGCATTGAACTGTTTCTATTCATATGAAGCCTTCCTTTTTCATGAATTTTGTGTGTGATGGATGGATATATTCATAAATATTTGGGGGGGGGGGTTTAACAAGCATTTTTTTACTTATATATTTTTCTTTCCTATTATGTTTCCTGTCATAGAGAGCTATAGCACCCAAGACAACTGCACCCCATAAACTGTCATACACTGGCACTGAAAAGGATGTAATCATTCAAGCCCTATATCACCATGTGTCATTGCTGTTAGAGAGAGACAGAGGTGACAAGTTCTTCAGTGACCATATCTGGGAGCAGGTGGCAAATGATGTGAATGCAGTGGGAGGTCATGGACATACACATTCCAAAATAAGACACAAAGTCATTGATATGATTATGGCAGCCAGATGTCAGGCAGCTGCAATTGTCCAGGAATATATCATTATGTGGGGGTGGTCCTCTTACCAAGCCACCACTGACAGAAACTGAGGAGATTCTGTTCACTGTCAAAGATACAGACAGCTCCTCACACAGTTTGAACAGAATCCTTAATGCTGGAGGTGACATGGAAGACAAACCAAGTGTGTTTACTGCAGAACATCCAGGTACACTATATAATTAAATAATTGTCATTGTATGCGCATATATATATATATATATATATATATATAGATAGATAGATATAGATAGATATAGATATAAAGAGAGACAATAGTGACATGGGGGGATAGAAGAGACATAGATGGAAAGGGAGAAAGAGAGGGGAAGTAGCAATTTGTATAAAATATGTTTTATTCTGCAGCTGTAAAGGCAATTGTTTTCTGTTACTTCTGTCATTTGCTTTGTGATGCTTACCATGCCTATTCATCTCCCTTTGTTATATCTAGGCATATCTGGGTCTGTTATTGCATGACTGCCTACACATGGTAAGTACAAAGTCTGTATTTTTATTAATGTCCAAAAGGTAGATGTATGTGTAACTGAAAGTTATTTGATTTCATTCCATTAGTACATTTGTTAATATATGTTTCACATAACATAGGTTTAATCATTGTTTATTCTATTTTCTTTTTTTTTTTTTGTGTTGCTTACTTGTTATCATAGGTGATCCTGGCAGTGGCACTGTGGAACTCCTGCCACCTGATGTCAGAGTATCACTAGCCTTTGATGATGACAGTGGTAATGAAAAGGCTCAGTCTGGCGGTTGTGCCTCCAATATATGCTGCCCCTGTTTTGGACACAGTCAGTATGTCTACACATATCCATTGAACAGACTAAGGGTGACATAGTTGATCATCGTAGTGTGGTTACTCCTGTTGCAGAACTGGTTGAATCTCCCTATAGCCATTGTGATGGCAAGGTATCACACAGGTGGGCAGGTAGAGGAGGCTTGCTGTCCACCCTGCTCCTGATGTTGGTGTGTCAGTAGGTGCCACACAATGTATGTTTAGGGCCATCACAGAAGCACAGGCAAGTCCAACATGACCCTCAGAAGAGATAGTGTGAGTACTGAACATTGTGCATGCTGATGTACTATGTGGGTGACTCTTTGAAGAGGATGAATAACACACTGGATTGGGCAGAGTCTGTAATTGATCTGCTGGGGGGTCAGCATCCATGTGGTCATAGAGCCAATGTTACCCAATGTGGTTGTGCAAGATCCTGCTCCTGTAGTGGCACTATTTCCACTGCTCAATCAGTGATTTCAATGTCCACACCCAGTTGTGGTAGACCATGTGGTCGTGGTGCTGGACATAGTAATGATGACAGCTCATCCAGCAGACATCACTCATGTTTAGGTAGAACCCCAAATTCTACCCATGCCATGGAACTAGCAGTGCAACCCCTGGCCTGACAGAGGTAGTTCTCATGGTCGGGGGTGACAACACAGAACTAACTAGTCTACCATGTACAACTCACACATGCCCAAGATGCCAGGACATAGTGATTGAATGTGTTCATGCAGGCACACACATTCAAAAATATTTGCCTATTCTACCTTACAGACACACATAAACATATACACACACATGCACACACACTACTTATCTAAGCAGTACTGTTGACTGCGATACATATCTTGCTAGTAGCTCTGAAAATTGGTTATGTAAGGAATACATTTTTGGCTTACTTGCACACACTAATTTCTTTGGTGTCCGGCTTGTCCTCTTGATCCCCTGCCCTTTCTTGTGACTTCAGGTTGCATTTATGTCTGATGCACAAAATGGATAGCTAATGCTTGCTTACTCAGAACCTTCCTTCAATGAAAATGCATTGCAGAATAAATGCTTTTAATCATGGCTCATAATCAGTTGTGAATGACTGCTTCTGCAACTTCTGACCATCACTGTATTTCTGTTACTGTTGTTATTCATACAGTCAACGTAGATGTTAAGTCTTGCTTGCTGTTATAGTTGTGCAAATGATGCTAACACTGACCTGATCCTTAATTTATATACAGTGGCTAACTGAAATACTTGATTTACATTATTGGGCAAAATATATAGCTGTGTATTGCAAACATCACTCATAAGCTATTACTGACATCACTGTACACCCAGGACATGCATCCCCTTAGGAAACATATGAGAATTTAGTAGAAAACCACCAAGCAAAAAAGTGTAGTGAAACCACACAAAATGAGAAGGCCACTAATACAAAGACTTGATACACTTTATTAAAAGAAAAAATCATAATAATATCTAGTGCCTCAGCTAAACAAACCTTTGCAGAGCAATATATGACAGTTTACATTGCACAGTAATAGTACTAAGTTAGATATTTGTATTTCTTTTTCTATATAGGTTCCAGACTTACCTTGTAAGTAATGTAGATACAAGATATCCCCATGGGGATGAGTTGCTTGTGTCTGATGCTAACAGAATACAACCAGCATATGGTTAAGTAAAGTTTGTGCAGTTTGCAGGCATCATTTTTAATAAATGTATGTGTTAAGGCTGTTATTCTTTCATTTATTTATTCAGTATATGTGTGCTATCCATTGCCTCTTAGCCAGAGCAATGGCATTTTGTGCATGCCTAAGTCTGCCAGCAGCATCTGCAGCTGGTGGTTCTCCCTCACATCCCCTCATCTGTATATGGTTGGACTACTGGCCTTGCCTGTGGTACTAGGAATTGTGGTCCTGCCCCTAGTTGTTCTTTCTGAAGCTGTCTCCTGAGAGTAATATTCTGCAACATGGAACAGACTGTAAGTATTTTAGCAGAGACAGATAGGTCATACTGTAGGGCACCTCCTGAGGTGTCTAGACACTGGAATCTTGATTTGAGAAAACCAAGTATATGTTCTATCATATTCTTAGTTTGAGCATGAGCATTGTTGTATCCTTGCTCGGTAAGGTTGTCTGGGCTTCTCATGGATGTCATGAGCCACTGTTCCAGTGCATATCCTGCATCCCCAACTAGATGCCATTGTGGAAAGTCACTCCTAACAAACCTTGTGTACAGCTCACATGTGTCACATGTAAGAGTAATGAAAGCTGCCTGACTTACCTGCACAGACATTGTAGATAATCCTCTGAGCATTATAGACAACCTGGCAGTTTACAGAGTGATATATTTCATGTTAATGTACCTCCTTCCATGTCCACCAGGAAAGGCCTTCATTTTCATGTGTGTGTGTGTGTGTGTGTGTGTGTGTGTGTGTGTGTGTGTGTGTGTGTGTGTGTGTGTGTGTGTGTGTGTGTGTGTGTGTGCAATCTATGGCCCCCCAAAATTCTGATAAGTGTACTACAGCATAAAATTCCTGCATGAGTCTTGCTGTCTCCTGGTGGGCGCATGAGAAACAGATTAGATCACACCAGCATTGCATTTAGAAATTGATGTAATATTCTGGAATCTGAGGTCCATAACACCCAAAATATATCGCCTGTGAGTCTCTGGAAAGTACCTGTAGCTAGTATATGTAGTGCTATATATACCTTTGTTTCCCCTCTGAGATGGAAGCTCCATGATTTTCCTGGGACCTCAGGTGAGGGTGGCAAAGGTTATATATTTCCTCTAGTGTTTCCCTGTCCACCCAGTATTGCTCTACATTTTCTGTGGCATGCAGTCTATAGTAAGTCAGACAGGGTTTAAACACCCTTATTCTTCTTGACTGAGGTCTAGCAGCAGCAGCATCGCCACCTTGAATTAAATTATTTTGCACATACGGGCTTATAATGGCAGGAACAGCTACTAACATGTATTATTCTGGTCTATATTAGTTTGCTGAAAGTTTTTTCCAGTGAACAACTAATCATCGACCCCTGTTCAGCAAAAGTCACTTCCGCAATTCATTGAATTTACCAAGAGCAAAGAAGTAGTTGGCCAACTACACAACTTTGCCCTTTTCTCCACTGTAGTGCAATCTCAGATTTGGCATATATAGTTGGAGGTGAAGCCCCCCACTTGCATGCATTCAAGTTAGTCATATGCTGGCACATTGTTCTGCAGGGCAAGTATTTTCTTGCCCTTGGTAAATTCATTGAATCGCGGAAGTGATTTTCACTGAATAGGGGCTGATGATTAGGTGTTTGCTGAAACTTTCAGCAAACTAATATAGACCTGCTTTTTTCTAAGTATAATCATGGCCATAATCCAAATAGTTTTGGACTTCAAGGCAAATGGAAACACTAAGCATACATGATTGTTTTATAGGTTCACAAATGGCTCTGCCATGTTGAATTGGTTAAACAGCATGTAATTCAACTATGTTGTCATTAGCACATTTTGCTATTTACCATTTTTTCAACTCTACACTAAGTGTAAAGCTATTTAATGAATATAAAATAGTGGGCTATCATGTGTGCAACACACCACAGAGCATATGCAATAACTGCACTTATTGTAGCCATTTATGAATCCAGCCCAGTGTTTTGTCATTTCTTGTTCACTACAGTCAACACATTTTCTTTCCACCATCACCTTATATTTCATATTCCCTTTTACTGGTAAGTTGTCTAATAAAAGTCTCCACAAAAAATCCTCTGCTTCATAAAAAGTTTCAAAATTAATTTTTCTTTAATTGCCCTTTTTCACCATTTTTAACTCATTCCATGGATGTACCAAAACATTCTAAAACCATATTGTGCCATTATTTTCTCATCCAAACAACCTCATGTACTTTTAACTTACATAATTTTCATTTTTGTCATATTTGTTTTCCATCCTGTCTCTCTTTTCTTGCCTCTGTTTTTTTTCTTCACAAACATTTTTTTATATTTTTCATGTAACATTTTACCCATCATTTATTTTATCTTTCTTTTACCTTTCTCATTGCCCAAAATAAATGCATAGTTGACAAATGCACCACTGGATTTTTAAAATTCAAACCACCTTCCACCTTTTTTAATTATAAATTATCACTCTTCTCACTGGGTTCAGCCCTGATCCCAAACAAAGCTAAAAAATCTCTAATAAGTATTTTTCCATTTGAGTAGTAAAAATACATATCCCCCCTAAATATGCCATTTCCATAATACATAACTATCAAGCATATATCTTTTTTCTCAAGTGATAAATAAAAGATGTATCACTAAGTTTCAATTTTTTGTATCTCTTCTAATATCTCTCTCCATTGACCTACTGCACTCTCATATTCACCAAATGTCACTCCCAAAATCTTTATTTCTTTTTTTTGTGAAAATATTCAATTTTATCCCACCAAATCCCTTGCACTTCATTTTAACTGCAGATCAACTTTTTGACAGCTTTTTAATCCTTATTACAACCTTAGTTATCCATCCCTTGATTTTCCATATTAGAACTTGGTCATCTGCATATGTCATTCATATTGGTAAAATAAAATTTCCTTCCATCTCACATCTTGCCTCCCTCATTTTATACATGCATGTCTGTACTACTGCATTCATTACTAATACAAATACGCACACACAACTTGGGCATCCCTGTTTTACTCTTCTCTTAATATTTATTTTTCCCACCCATTTATCATAAATTGTACTGATTTCATATAATTTCTTAATTGCATTAATATTTTTCCTATGTAATACACCTATAGAATCTGCCAAACTGCAACATGGATCTCTTTATCAAAGGATTTAACTATATCAATGCTATCAGTCTTACTTCTTATGTTTCTTTCAGTATCATCTCTACTGCTTCTTTCACTATAATTAATATTTCTTTCACCTTTATTCCTTTTTTTACCACAAATCCCTTCTCCTACCACTTCATCTAATACACTTTTTATTTTTTTGTTTTAGAATTTCAATAAATATTTTATAGTCAGTATTCCCTAGTGTTATAGGCCTCCAATGTGTTATATCTTTTCTTTCAAACTTTTCCTGTATAAATTGCATCACTCTATCATATATGTCTTCGTTCACTATACTGTTTTTCATCCATTCATTTGCTATTTAAAAAGTATCTTTTGTCATTATTCATTTACTTATAATACTTATATTTCATACCATATAATCATGTCACAGATTCATTCTTATCTTCTTTTATTACCTTTTCTATTTCTTCTATTGTCATATAATTTTGTAAAAAAATCCTTGTTTTTTTAGGTATTTTTTACTTTCTATTCTTCTCACCCAATCATTTCCTTGTTTTCATACATCTTCTTTACAGCAGTTTCTACCACCTCTATAATATCTTCTTTGTATATTATGTCACCTTTGCCATCTAAGACAGCATTCATCCTTCCTTTTCACATTTCTACTTCTTTTCCTAAATTAAGTGAAACCTCCTCTTTCTTTCCTTTCAGAGAAAAATTTCTGCATCTCTAACGTCATTTTTTACTAGTTCTCTATTCTTTTCAGACGTGTTTTTCTATTTCCTTCATTTTTTTCACTTAGTTTTTTTTCTATCTCTTTCTCACAATGCCATAAAATGTCATTATATTTCATCTTATTTTTCATTCTTCTTTCAACTTCTAAATATATTTTTATGTTTGCTTATACACTATCCACTGATGTGTCCAATTTTTATAAAATGGTCTCATTGTCATATGATCTTTCCATAATATTTCTGTCTTATCATCTCTTCCTCCTTTTAAACTTTGCAGTTAATCTTGTTAATCATTATAACTCCCTTATTTTTTGCTGTTTTCCAATCTATAGCCCTTACCGGCCTATGATGTGAAAACTCCACCATGTGTACTTCACCTATTATTTATTTCATGTCTTTACTTTAGAGTAAACTATGTAATCATTTTCAGTCTTAAAAATCCCCCTTTACCCTTCCTTTTTTTAAATCACTACATTTTATGAATTCACTGAATATCTTGATATACTGGGTTCGTTTTCCATTTTCTTTCCTAAAGTTACAGTTACAATTTTTTGCCATCACTACTGACATGTTTACTAACACATTTTTTTATTTTTTCCAACAACTGTTTTATTTCTGCCATTTTGGTATATGCATAAGACACCACTAATCTTATACATTTTTGTCTCATATTCTTATCACATATTGCTACCTTTCCTGGTACTGCTATTGTTACATGTAAGCTTCATATTTTTTAATTTTCATTAAAAAAAAATGCTATTCCAGAACTTCTCATTTCCTACCGATCAATCCAACCCCATACTGCCTGTATATTCCCTTTTTCTTCTTTGTTACATCTGGTATCTAACAATCAAAAAACATCCATTTTTTATTTTTTCCACCACTCCACCAGCATATCTCTTATATTGTCTAATACTATTCATATTTAATGCTAACATTTCTATATCATTCTTTTCCTTTTTTGTAAGTGTTGTACTTCCAGATATTAGTTTTTTTTGCTTCTCATAAGTTTCCCACCAACTGATTTTCACTATCTTGTTCTTTTCATGTCTCAATTTCTCCTTCTTCTTCCTCTCCACTTTCTAAAATTGCAAACCTCTTTTTTGCTATATATTAATAACCTTACTTTGAACTGTTATTTCTTCTCTAACTACCTCTTAATTGTTTAACATTTTTTCAGTATCCCCTTCCCTATAGCACCTAGCAACTCCTCTTTCATTTTCTGTAGTAATATTTTCTACTGTTTTGTCTTAATTCTGAGCTTTTCTCTTCGCCCATTCTTTTCTTTTCCTAATATGGGACAGTTAAACAAGAAGTGACCAAATTCTTTACATTTTTTACAAAAAGACTTATAGTTTTTCATTGTATGTCCATTCTTCCCACAAAGGCACCATCTTTGTTTTTTACAGTCTTGTACAAAATAAGTTTTTATTCCTACAGAAATAACATGTTTTGGGTTTGCCATACTATCTAACAAATCATCTTACAATTCACAAAATTGTAATCCTTAACATCCACTGTTACTCGTACTTCCCAGCCCCCAGTCCATCCATTTCTTTTATCACATATGTTTTAAACTTCATGCATTTTACTACATAGTGAGAGTAGAAACAGTTTTAATTCATGCTCATCCATATCTAAAGTCCCCTCCCTCTTATACGCCGCCCCAGTTCTTACCAATATCCAGGCCTCCACTCTAAACAAACTGCAACAGACTTATCATAAAATAGCCAGATTCATTATTAACTCCCCATACAACTCACACCACTGCATTTCTTTAAACTCTCTTCAATGGCTTGAACTTCCCCAGTTTCTGCTATCTTATCAATTTCATATGCTACACTCTATTCTTTATAAACTCTCCTTCTGTTCATCTCTATCTTCCTTAGTCTCCATCTACATCCCATCCCGGACCCTCCGTACTTCTAACCAACAATTACTTGATATCTACCACCCAAAAAGGTCAGTAGGCAAACTAATCTACAAACACTCCCTTGCCCATGCTTGGAACAAACTTCCCCTTGACTTACGTTCAATCTCCCACACCTCACACTTTAAAAATGAACTAAAAGCTTATTTTCTCAATTCCAGAACCTGCCCTTGCCATGACCCTACCTAGTCTTCCTTCCCTTTATGTACCCTCAAAAGGACCATACTTACTACCTCATTACACCTCTCTCTTCAATGTGTCTACTATGCATTTGCACAATTTTCTACAAAAAAATGTTAATTGTTGACTTATTGAACTATATCAATGTAAAATTGTTACTTAGCTTCTTTTTAATGCAACTTTAACTTTATGCATGTATCCCAACATATGTGAATCATTTTGCTATAACCGCTATTATATCAATATTGTTTAAAATTGTACTTGTTTTAAAATGTATTACTGGAGCTTTTATCCTCGGGTCTTCACTGAAAATGGCCACAAGCCCAGTTGGACAAACCCGGTTAACAAATGTCAATAAATAAATAAATTCATTAATTAATTAAATTCCACATTTATTTCCTTTTTAGTTATAGTCCCAAGCATTGAAATAAATAGTCTTTCCATGGTGCTACTCTATTTCTTTTTTCAGTATCAGTCATGACATTTTTCCAACAAGTTAAAGTTTTCAAATGTCACTTCCACAACTCTCAGCCAAACAGGGGCAAATGTCAACATAGCCAGGAAACAGTTAAAAAATAATTGGGGACAATCAGGAGCACTTTTAAAATATTAAAACTATTAACTTGAGACATTGACAGAAATAGAAAATGTAAGTATCAGAAGAAATAGTGTTTCAAGCAACTATTAGAACAAAGCACCAAGAATCCACCACAAATCTATACAAATTATTTTAATATTAAAAACGATGGCTTGTAAATTACAAAACTTCATCAGAACATAACATAAGTAAATGATCCTTCCTTTAAATATATATGTTAACCAATCATATTGTTAGTCTCCACAACTTAAATTGTAAATTTGTATGCTCTTTCATTTAAAAGAAACACATTAGTATTAGATCCAACACACAAGCATAGTTGGTAATTAGTAAAACACAACATAATTTGTGAATAAAAAAATTACCTCTTGTACACTTAAATGTTATTAATACCATAAATTGATGATCTTAAAACATTTGTGTTTTTATTTAATGTAGAGATCATAAAAATGTATGAAAAGATATGAAAATGAATATGTCTATTGTATTAATTTTAACATATTCAATTGGTCTTTGTATAAAATATAAATAATTTACAGGTTTGCTGTCCTCATTTTTAAAACTGGTGTAATTGATACAAATTCGTTAAGCTCTGGGGGACTGTAACATTGAGTCTAAGTTCCCATTACAGTTTCCTGTACTCCAACTTTGTCTACCAGTCACCACCCCTAGGGCATTTAATGATTTTACAATAATACACAATTTTAAATTTGACAAAAGTTTCACACTTCTCACTATGTTTAAATAATGCATTTTAAACACATCTCATGGAAAGTTCATATAAATGTTCATATAGTATTTTTTTTACCATCCTCACCATCCTTCCTACATAAAAACGTAGGCAGGAGGCACACTCTGCCAAACAGACCACCCCCATGGACTGATAGTTTCCATCTTGAGATTTTTTGATGGTGTTTAAATATTTCCCTACTGTAATTGCTTCCCCCTCAAAAACATAGCAACAGTATTTACAATGGCAACATTTTCTGGTACCCCTATGATTTTTGTTACCATAGCCTCTATCACAATTGTTCTCTGACATACCTTTTATGTTCTGGAGTGTCTTAAAAGCAAAACATGGCTGTTTCCCCAAAACCTGAGATATAACCTTACACATTCTCAATATACTTCAGTTCTTCTGTATAATTCTCTTACAGTCCTCTGATCCTGAATTGTGTTGGATAACTAAAGCCCTTTCATATCTTGAATCAGAGTTCTGTTTAAAAAAATCCCTATTACCTAATAAAGGTTTATAATTTATACCCCATTTGCCCATTATGTCTTGACTGACCTCCTCAACAAGCTTCATGGGGTACCCTCACTCTAGAAACATTTCCTTTAGTTTCTTAAATCCCCCCACTAAAACTTCCTTATCTGAAATCATATGCATAAGCCTAATACACTGCCCTATAATCAAGCTTTTTTACACTTAAAAGGGTGATGGCTATAAAAGTGTAAATAGGAATTGCTAAATGATGGCTTTCTATAGGTGTTTGACTTAAATCCATCATGGATAACAGAAATATAAGTGTTTAAAAAAGTAATCCCCCTCATGGTCAAACTAATGTGTGAAATACAAAATGGTACTTGAATTCAAACTTATCATAAATTCAAAAAGCTTTTTCTTAGACCCCTTCCAAAGAATAAATATGTCATCTAGGAAGTGTAAGTATATTGTACAATACCTTTAAAGTTCTAAATTAAACAAAAAGTCCATTTCCCAATAGGTCTAGACCAAATTAACATAAATGGGAGCACATGCCATCCCATAGCTACACCTTTGTGTTGTTTTAATATTCCCCTTCATAAAAGACATAATTGTCCAAAATTATCTCCATAAAATCCATCAATATACAGAAGTCTTTACCCTGTATGAATCTGCATCTAAGCAAACTTTCCTTTAAAAATTGTAACCCCTCTGTTTTGGGTATACATGTAAACAGGTCTCTGATATCAGTAGTAAGAAAATCTATGTTTTCTTCCCATAGACTATTTTCAGGATGACTAAGAAAATCCCAAGACTCTTTTAAAAGATGCTTACATTGTGAGTAAATGGGTTTTAATGTTCTCTCTATAAAGACCACTAGGGGGTACGTTTTTGATCCCTGTGCAGCTACTACGAGTCTTAAAGGGGGATTATCAACATCTTTATATATCTTAGGAATACCAAAGATCATTGGTATTCTAGTTGTTTAACTTCTTAAAATTGTATAGGTATCAGATGATAAAAGACCGTGGGAAAATGATATAGCAATTGCAAATCTATCTTTTTGTAAGTGATACTCACTTCATTCCTAGAGCTAATACTATATGTAGTGTCATCATTCAAAATTTCTAACATTTTGTTCACATAATCAATATTATCAAAAATGACAACCCCATCTTTGTCAGGCTGCATATCTCTGATATTATTGTTCCTTCCCTTGATAAGTTAAATCTAGGTTTATAACCATTTGCATGGACATATTTGTAAATTCCCATTTCACATATTTTTTTTCAAACGTTGATAACAAAGGATGCAGGGGGCACTTTTGTTTTTGTAATTGGGACATTCATTGTTGTTTAATCTTGCTTGTCCTGCTACATTGAATAAAATAACCAGATTAAGTTTTCTGACAAATAATTTAAGTTCTACAAGTGCATCTACACTATCAAACTGCTTTGTGGGCACAAATGTAAACCTTTCTGCCAAAGATCAAAATGGGTTGGGGTGATATCAAGGTTGCAGTAGTTAAATATCTTAAATCCCCCTTTAATTGCCAAATCACTTCTGAATTCCTTAGTAATTATCTCCTTCTCTTCTCATGTTTTTGCTTCCCTACAACTACCTGCTTGCCCCAGTCTGGTTGGTATCACAGAAAATGTAGATTAATACATGTTTTCCGAAGTAAAAGAAGTCTACAACTCTAATTATTGTCATTATTTATTAAATGTAACTCACCACTTTTTCTTCAAAAGTCATTAGTTCTGGTAAGGATTAAGAGGGAGAAAGCTAAAATTCGAGTCAAATTTGGGGACATCCTTGAACATCAAGGACAGCTGAGAGGTATAGTCTCTTCACAAAACTTTTCAGCTCTCAAATTAATTAATGCTCTTATGTCTTCATAGGTTAGTACTAAGCTAACTGCTCTTGCGAGCCATTGTAACCTAGCCAGTTATCCCTTGTGAGACTCAAACCCTGCACCTTGTGTTTATAAGGCAAACACCTTAACCATTAGGCCACCCTCCCACTCTTTAAAGTTAAACCCTAGCTGCAAAATAATTCTATCCATAATGTCATACCTTCTCCCACTGCAATCAGTTTTACTTTTTTTCTTACCACTGGTGTTGAGAAACTGCAGATGTTTGTCCCTTCTCAGCTCCTTCTAATCTTCTTTGCCTTTCTGCATCCAATTAACTTTGTCTTTCTTGTAACAAAAAATCGTGTTGCAAACGTAAACCCTGAAAACTGGCTACTCCAACAGCAGAGAATACCTCAACTGTTTTCCCTTCACCAGCTGTTGTTTGTGTTTCCAATCACTCATTTTCTTCCTCGTGTAATACTCTGACTACTATGTCACTCTAGCTCACTTTCTCACCTTTGTTTGGCTCTGCCTGGTTTATCAAATCTATCAGCACTTTTGTCTTCAGTCCTCCATTTGCCAGCTCTGTAACAGTTATTCCATCTCCTTCTCCTTCCTTCTGTAAGTTTTCTCCTGCTACCCTCTCCATCTCTGCTGCACTCTCCTCTATCTTGGAATTCCCAGAACTGCAATAGCAGCCTTGAAGAACCACCTAGCAGCTCCAGAGAGTGCTCCACTTCCTCTCCTCCACAGAGCAGTGGACGTTCCTCGGTGTCCTGACCAAATTTCTTTTAGTCAGTACCACTTCAGGTATCTTCTAAAAAGAATCCACCACTCCAATGGGACTAACCAGATCAATAAAGAATAAATAAAAAAATCAACAATACAATACAATGTGTTTTTAATGTTTAATTTTTGAAGAAATTTTATGCTGAGTGCTGATAAAAAAAATTTTGATCTAAGGGTTTGGCTTTTTGGATCAAATTTGTCTAGAGAGTCACACCATTTTGAGCTTTTGGTGGTTTAAGTGGAGAATGATTGTTGTATGAGAAAAAGTGCTGGGATACAATGGAAAATTATGGGATACAATGGAAAATTACAATGTTATATGAGCAGCTGAGGTTAAAAATGATGAGTAATGATGAGCTGTATATCTTTGATTCTTATTTTTCTAAACTGCTTAATAGTTGTCCGTGAGCAGCTGATAGGAAATGGACTGCCTATGATTACTATACATCATATCTATGCTAGAGTGAGAGTTATTTTCCTAGTATTTACATTATTAGTTTTTCTTTATTAGCATTTTTAAATGGTAGACTGGTGATGCACAGTATACAATGATAAAATAAAATGATGAAATAGCATCATACGGCATAATGGCCAGTGCAAGGTATATATTATTGTTTCTTTTTGGTAGTTACCTGATATGAATTAATGGGTTAAGCCTGTGGATTCATTTAAGAGTTAATATGTGTGCCTTGGGTGTTATCATATGACTGGAAGGGTTTGTTGAGCTGCAAGTGTACAATGGTCAGTGTGAGACACTGGAACGATGTGAGGCAATAATATAGGAAAGCTATGAACTTGAATGTAATATTTTATACCAATAAATGATATAATGATGATATAATGTAAATAGATGGTGAGGAAATAGATTTTTAAACCAGCACAGTGGCAGTATCATAGATCAGAATCATGCTAGAAAATAGGAGTGGAAACCAGTATAAATATTACTGGAATAGACGAGTCTTTCTCCTTTCTCCTGTCTTGTAGAGTTTCAGTTTCAGTGCTACAGCAGGTATATTATGAAAAGATGGAATATTTGCTTAGCAAGTGGATTGGGGATGTGGTAATGTTCATTTTGATGTATTGTGCTGGCTTATGGAATAAAATCAATTTTGTCTAAAACTGTTCGTCTGTCAATGTGCTTTTTTTGTCTTGGTTTACAACAATAACATTGTTACAAGAAACAGCTAAAGGAAGAACACAAAGTCCTTCACCAGCCCTGAAATCCAGAAAAGGTATGTATGTGGAAAAAGGGACTTAATAGCCCCTTTTCTAATTATTCAAGATTGAGAGCCTGTTGAAATTTTGAAGACCACAACTACAGTCTTCAAAACAGAGAAAATAAATACTAGAGATAATAAAACTGCAGATGTATGGGACTATGTACTGAGATCTGGATTACAGTATCCTAGAATCGCCCCCCCTATTCATAGGAATGGTGATGTTGAAGATAGATCAATGTATAAGTAGTGCTGTAGTGGACATATTCTAATGTTGCAGCTACAGGGATCAAAGTCCCCCTGCTTCAAAGCTTAGCCATGAGTCTAAGAATTCAATGTTTTTTCTCTGAATCACAAAAGTGATGTGACCCACAGGATTGGTTATTACATTTCTAAAGGTTAATCCTGATATTTCATAACAAAGTAGTCTAAAAGTCTTTAAGCAAACTGAGGTCAATCCAGACTGGAACATGTTTTAAAATTCCTGTTGCTTTGCAGGAAAAAAATAGCTTCCTCTGCACACACAAGGCACAACAGAGGTGACCTCCCTGTGTGACCCACTTCTGAACTGAAATCCTGTGTGAAATAAATAACTCTAGCTTGGTCAGTACTTAAATAATATTGCCATGACTTGGACCTGGCCATAAACTACTTTACCTTTCCTTTCCATACTTTAAAATATGACTCCTATCAGGTGAAAAAAAAAAACTTCCACTAGTATCACAAGAAGTAAGATCAGTGGTGCAATATACACACTTCTGGAAACTTTAGCACCAGGAAAAAACATACTTAGTCACAGTAATGCAAATCACTTCTAAATAAAGCTGAATCTCTACTTCTTAATAACAAAAACATCTACTTACTCCTTGCCATAGCAAACTACTTCTTCCCAAAATCCCACACAGTTCTGATATGGTATCACTCTGCTTCCCACCCTGGGTAAAGCTAGTCAGCCTAATTCCTCCCTAGATATACAAGTATAAACTTACTTTAATTCTGTAAAAGTGTAATACTGTATGCTCCTACTTTCTCCACTCTGACTAATACAATCTCCGCCAACCAGCATTATGAATCACATGGCCTTAAAAGCTGTCTCAGCAAGCCGCACTTGCAAGCTGTTGAGGAAATTAAAACCTTCTGCTGTATCTTCTATAGGCCTTCTGCCTGACTACTTAAATCTAGTAATTAGCATCACATTCATATACAGCCTCTGCAAATTCAAGACCACAATAACCTCTCTAGTTCTCAGTACAGCTTTTGATAAGGTCAAGGGCAGAAACATCAGTTCTTGAATTCCTATAATACTCAAGTACTAAGCTCAGCAATGGTGATAAAGCCGTAGTATTCATCCCACCATCCTATATTTAATAGGTGTGTCACTGTGGTGGTCAAATGGTGCTATCATCTCACCAAAAAAAAAAAAAAAAAGCTGGCACAGCTGATCATAAATTAGCTGCTCAAACATTGCTGGCTTTGTTTCAGTCCAACATTGTGAACACTGGAGATCAAGGAGTTTGTTTTTACCCCACCATAGTGTGATCTTGGAGCTTGTGTATATAATTATCAGGGGGTGTGTATGAGGACTTGCACTTGACTATTTTGTTTTTTATTTTATTTCATTTTTTTATCAACTAGTTTTTGTCAATCATCTTCATCTCAATTGCATGAATAAATAACTGTCATGCATTCATTTAGTAGACATTCAAAACTGTTAATCACAACATATTGCTAAGCTACCTTGCTAGGTGTGTACATCAAAATCACATCTTCAGCTACCTAGGTGACAGAACTAAAGTCATTAGATTGGCTGATATTATCTCACCTCCTCGATCTGCAATCTGTTATGTTTTGTCTCTTTGAGATTTATACTTGGCATCCTCCTCTTTACCAACTTCATTCATTATATGTTTTGCAACTGCAGCAGTTTCTCCAGTATGTTGCCATTTCCAATTGCAAACAAAACTAAATCCATGCTCTTCATATTTAGCAGAACTATGTCAACACCCCCCCATATTACAAATACTTTCTAAGGACAATTCCCCTTTAAAGTCATCAACTTTAGTGGGGGGGACATGGCTAGCCTGAGAGCAAGACTGATGGTTTGCTATAATAATCCTCATTCTGGCTGGTTTAAATAATGTGTCTTGGTCTACGTCAAGAGTTCCAACTTGTTTCTTTTAAAATTCATAATGTCGATGTGGGAAAACAGATGCTGTATTGCTCCACCATTTTAAAGAAGCAGATCAAGAAGGAAAACTGATGATACTGTTTGAAAAGTCAACACTCCTTATCTCAGATATTGCAGCTTTATAAAGAACAGCCAACCAAGTGCAGGTAACTCTCACAAATATGGAGGGTCAGTTAATCTCACTGGAAGAGAGTTTACAGGAGCATATGTGGCAAGTTGAATGTCTGGTAGATACAGTGCCAATGCAGGAATACCAGTATGAGCAGCTAAAAATGTGGATGATCTTGAAACTCGGAGCAAGAGACAGAATACCAGAATCCACAGTATCCAAAAATTTGTCCCCACAAAACAGCTTGCTTACTGAGTAAGTTGTTTAATCAAAACAAAAACTAATCTTCCCCACAAAATCACCATAATAATAGTCAGGATCCATAGGGTAGGGAAACGGACTGCCAATGTACCCCCCCCCCCCACACACACACACACAGGTCTTGATGGTGCTTCAATTTTACAGCATCAAGGACTGGCTTCTTTGTTACAGAAGCAAGCATCGCATGGCAGAATGGACAAATAAATTTTATGGAAGACATCTCACCTACATTATACAGAAAGAGAAAAGATATGGAAGTGGTCAGGAGACACTTTCAAGCCCATGGATACCTGGCTTATATTGCATTCCCTGCTACAGTATCTGTGTCACGTGTAAGAAAGGTCTGGAAATTTGCAGATAATGTAGAGGTCTGGCATTTTTCTATAGAGGGAATTACAGCAAAAAGACGAAGATGATGGGGGCGGGCTTGAAAATATAATTTCCAATAAGTAAATGGAGTGGAATGCATCAAAGAACTAAGAAAGAGGGAGAGAGAGATCAAAAGCAGGACCCTTGCAGTTCTCTGAGACCAGAGAAAAAATTCAGAAGTGAGAACAGAGAGTTTGACAAATGGGACTGACGTGGAAGAATCTGTGGAGAGAGCCATAGTGAGACTCAAAGGTGTGCTTAACTTTGACACAGGCACCAAAACTCTGGAGAAGTATGCAAAGTGGGCAATGGATGCTGATAAATCTCCACTTCAGGACAACTTTGACAAGGAGGTAGATAAGCAGAGTAAAAGTAAAGAATGGTGAGCTGAGAGCCATCTGCATGACTTTGATTCTCAAGATGAATATTGTTGGTGTAAAGTTGGCCTGCAAAAATTGGACAGAGTAGATAGCTTTTCTAATGGTTGTTTGGGATATAAAAAATGTAAGAAGTAGTGGAATTTTATTCTGAAGAAGTCCTGTTAAGGATGAAAGCACTATGTTTATTAAAGTATTTCGTCCTCCAGTGATGTCTTTGTTCAGTGATTTGTGGTTTTCCAACAGCACTCTCCCAATCAGACCCATGTTCATTTACCTGCTCAAGGCATGTATTTTATGGGCTGCCAAAAGCAGCTACCTCTTAGTTACTTAAAGTAGCTCCTCCCATGTAATGTTTCACTACTGTTAAGATTGCTAGATAATATTTCACGATCATAATGGTGGTGTTAGTAATAGCCATACATGACTTTATGTTACACATTTTAATTCAGGGGATGTTCTAGTCTCTCTTGATTGTGCTCAGTGAACAGATTCAATTTCTCACTGTTTTCTACAGTACTTATAGTTCCTTGTTATTTGTAATTTCTCTTACAATGCTGTGGTACTATGGTAAAGTTTTTGTATTTTTGTTTAATGTAACTTGTAGTGGCTTATGATGAACCTTTGGATTCTAATGGACTGGACACTTCCCATTCTGGGAATAACAGATGGGTTAATAGCAAAAGATGATCTGTGTACTAGGATTAGGGCTCATCTTCAATTTCAGTTTTGTTAAGATCTCCTATTGGAGAACGTGGACAAAATATTCATTGACTTCTTGATAAGGACTATACTCTGGCAGTACAAAATGTTAATTCAATGTATGCTATCCTGAGAAGAAGATCTGCATATGGACTATTGCCACAACCTGATTTAAATTACAAGAAGCTGAAAACTGTACAACATTCTCTACAATACTGAATTTAAAGTAATACATGTTCAGTTGTTTTTACATGTCAGTTAATGATTTTTTTTAAGACTGCAGTTTTTCCAACTGATGTTTCTTTTCTTTTAAGTGCAATTTTCATAGTTTTATTTTTGCATCCCAAGGTATGAAGAAAGGAGGGTGGAGAAACCTTGGATGCAGACAATGTTAATACTGATTTTACTTCTTACTGCTTCATAAACTGGGTTGTATTTAAGAGGAACAAGTAATTGATGTTTTTTTCTAATTTGTTGTATTCTTGCTGTTGTAGCACATGGGCTAAGGACAGCAATGGGGATTGTGATCATTGGATAATTGTTTAAGTGCTCTGGGAAACCTTAGTGTAGGCAGAATTCTGTCCAAGGGGAGATTTCCATAGCTTAACCCCATGAGTTTGAACTCATTGTATGACAGGGGGGAGGGTGCTTTTGGGGAACCAAGGGGGACAAAAGAATTAATATTTGTGGTTTTGGGAATAGGTATGACAATACACAAGTTGTAGTAAGTGGTTTACAAGTCATAACATGGAACACTGGTGGCATCTGTATTCCTATTACAATAAAAAGAGTAATGCAAAGGTTGTGTAGGGCAATGGATATATATATATATATATATATATATATATATATATATATATATATATATATATATATATATATATAGTATTGTTACAGTGAATGGAATTAAAAATTAGAGAGGCCAACAAATTACAAAACAGAACATTTCCAACTAATTACGCAGTTCATGTGAAGGGTGGGGGCAAGAGGAGGGTTGCTATATTATTCTACTAAAGAGTGCAGATGGCCATGGAGAAAGTACTTTGCAGTAATATCAGTGTATTGATCATTTAGTTAGGCACAGCTGAAAGAAGGAAAGTGACACTGGTAAATGTATATGCACTCAATATAGATGCTGAAAGCTTTTTCTTGTATTTTTTTTCCAACTCTGGAAAGCTAATGTCCCACCAAATTACTTTAAGCTTATAGGAGATTTCAATTTGACTTTTTATCTAGCAAAGGATAGGTATATGGAATGGAAAGAAACTCACCTTTGGACATTTAGGGTTCTAAAAAAATGCATTAGGGGAACTGGGTCAGATAGACGTTTGGCAAGAAAAATATAAGAATGATACAGAATATTATTTTTCTTGGAAGGAAACATAGCAGACAAGCAGCTTAGATTATTTTTATAGAGAGTAAAGAGGTAGACAACATAATAAAAGTGAAAATACAAGAACGGTATTTCTGTAATCATTTGCCAATGACTAAATATAGGGAATAATAAGGAGGCAACAAGATGGAAAACATTGAGATGGGCTTTTTATTAATGGAAATTTGCAGAAAGACAGCAGGCCCTAGTTGAGTTAATACACAGCACTACTGCAGACAATTTGATAGGAAAGTTTGAACTAGGCTTAACACGAGGGGATAAAGTAAAAGCTGCTTTAGGAACAAAGATTTTGGTAGGAAAAGGTAATTACAGTGCAGAGTCAATGAATTATATTTTATAATATGAAGCTGCATTGAGGGTTTTGCAAAAAGAGATTTTAAGAGATAATGTAGCCTGTGAATTCTAGCATCAAAAGATTAAGTGTACTCAGCTGTCAGAGAAGATTTCTATAGCGAGGAAGAAGCAGAGTACATGAGCCAAGAGAGTTCTGGTGGGTTAAAGGGGAAGCTGATATTAAATATTTATACTGGTTGCTTAAAGAGAGGAGAAAAGTTGATCAATAAATAACATTTTGTCAGAAGATGGTAGGGTGTTCATCAGAGGGGATGACATAAAACAATTTTTGAGTACCTATATAAATCTGTATCAAAATAGGGAGATGGATAAGGTTGAAAGATCATTTCAGCAGTGTGGGGCTAAATGAGTACTTGATGAAGGATCTGAATAAATTTGAGAGACCGATAACAAAGCAGGAAGATATGGTGGCCATTAAAAATTTTAAAGGAGGAAAGGTTCCAAGACCTGATGAATTCCCCATTGACTTTTACAAGTGGGGAGGAGAGCAAGCAGTGAATATTCTTGTGGATCTCTTAACTTTAGATGGCTGTAACTCCATGCCCACATGAGCCTTGCTAGGATAGTCAAGACCCCCAAACATAAGCAGAAATAGAGCAGTCCAACAGACTACAGACAAATGTCATTACTGAACTGGGATGTTACAATTTTCACAAAAGTGTTGGCATCTAGGACAGTTGCAGTTCTTACTCATATAATAGGGCCTGGACAAACTGGATTTTTGAAGAGTAATCAAGGGATGGATAACTGCTGGGTTTTAATCAGTTCTATACATAAATATCAACAAAGATTGGGTAGGGCAGGCATAGTAGTTTTCATATTAATAAAGCATTCAGTACAGTATGTCAGGACTTTTTCTTTGCTGTGATAGACAAGTGTTTGGGAAAAGATTTAAAAGCTGGGTTAAAACCCTTTTATCTGACATCAGCTTTTGAAATACCAATTAATAGAATTTGCACAGGTGCAGGTGCAATTTGTAGAGGAACCAGACAAGGTTGCCCCATTGTTCCTAGGCCTTTTCTCTTAGTAATTCAGGAGATAGTGCTTGAGGTGCTCGGGAGTCAGGCCCATGAGGAAGCCTGTTTTTCTGATGTATACAGATGTCTGCATGCTTATGGTGGAAAAAATTGCTGAAGTATTACCAGAGGTGCTTCAATGCTTTCAAAGGTTTGTTAATGCATCAATTGTAGAAAGCAACAAGAATAAGAATGAATTAGTCAGATACAGGAGGCCAGACTCCCATCATGCCTTGGCCTGCTAGTTGGTGATACTTTGGTGGAAACAGTGTTTCAGAATAGTGAAGCTACTAAAAGCAGGCTGAAATGGATTCTAAGAACTGGAAAAATAGGATTGAACTCCCTGACTGGGAGAATTTAATATTGTTTGTACTATGATGATGCCAGTAATACATTACTTAATTAGGAATATTCCCATGAAGGTGAATAATGTAGCACTTCGATATCTGCAAAGTTTGTTAGATTGTTATACACTTACCAAAAATAAGCATAGGACCCCAAGGCAGAATTTTAGAGCCCTTAAAATCAGAGGGGGATGGGGGAGTCCCCACATTCCAAGTTATGTCCTACCATTTAAGTTAGCCCAATTAATTAGGGGGACTCAACAAAACAAGGAAGACTGGCAATGAATGGAGACAAATGGAGATGCAGAAGATGGATTGTTTGTCATCTTAATAGCGCATTGGAAGAAAGAGCTAGTGAGCACTGGGGATTTGAAATGGAGTTTAAGGATTACTTCAGATCTATGGAATGACCTCCACTTACATTGCTTAATTAAAGTAGCAGATAGGAATATATGGGGATCCTATGGAATTTTTAACTGGGATCAACTGTTGGTCAAAGTGAATAGGAATAAGGGACACAAATTGCAATATAAGTCCTTTGAAGAGCTCCAGGACCATTTTAACATGCCCACAGACCAATGGCTCATGTTTATGCAATTAGTCTCACATCTCAAGGACAGGACTAGGACAATTAGGGGAAAAGGTGGGATGGGTGTACCTTGGAAGAAATATATTAGTACTAAGAATGATCATGCTGGAACCATCTATCAGAATTTGTGTTACTTAAAGGCAGAGAGGTCAATCTCTAAACTCCAGGTAAAGTGGAAAAATGAGGAGGGGGTTCATAGGTTCATAGGTTCATAGGTTCATACTAGGCTATCTGCCCGAGGGCATTTATAAGCCTAGCCCATTGTTTTGTGGCTTACGCCACCCCTTTAGTATGGGGAACTATACCCATTATTTTGCTGTGCCTCTGTCGAGCAGTGACACTGAGGTAATTCCTGGGGTATATCTGCGATCTCCCATCCATTGGTCAAGATTTCTCTTGAACAAGGCCAGCGAGGTGCTCTGCCTCACATGTACCGGGATTTTGTTCCACAGCATAGGGAGTCTTTGGGTGATGAATCTATCCCTCCAGCACGTCCTATTAATAGCCGTGTCGAGGTTTAAGTCTCCGCCCTTGTGGCTCTGACGGATCTAGATTTTTGAGGTGAAGCATATTCATCAAATCTGGGTTTGACATGGCCTTGTATGTTAGGCAAAGGTCACCTCTGGGCAAGCGGTAAGCGACTGAATAGAGCTGGAGTTCTTTCAGTCGGGCAGCATAGGACAGATTGAGACCCTTTATCCTTTTGGTGAGGAACTTTTGTGGCCTCTCCAGCTGCTGCAAGTGTCGGGTCAGATACATTCCGAATGGGGCATTGTACTCAATCATTGGTCTGATGAGTGATGAGTAAAGGGAGACTATGACCTCCCTTGATCTAGATGAGAATCCCTTCATGATAAGGTGGGCAATGTAGAAGGACTTCCAAACTACTTTAGCTACATGGGTGTCGAATGACAGACTACTATCAACCTGGGTCCCCAGGTCCCTGATAACTTCTTCTGTGCTCAGTGGATTGCCACCTATTTGGTAGCTAGGGGTAACCTTGTTTTTCCCGAAGGGTATGACCATGCATTTTTTGGCATTTAACTTTAGGCCGTGGCTCTGGCACCAGTTATCCGTTTCTGTGAGACCCTTCTGAAGGATATCTGTGTCAGATGTGTTTTCTACTATGGCCCAGTTTGCAGTCATCTGCAAACTTTGTCAGCCATAACCCTCCTGTGTTTGCTTGTACTTGGAAAAGTAGATGCCAAACAAGAGTGGGCCCAGGACTGAGCCCTGTGGGACACCACTTGTGACAGGCTTTGAGTCTGACATGGCGCCAGCAACTCTGACCCTGTGGGTTCTGTCACTCAGCCAGTTTGCAACCCATCTTGTGATGTATGGGTTAACATTTAAGCTGATGAGTTTTTCAATGATACCCGAGTGGGGTATTGTATCGAAGGCCTTAGCCAGATCGAGGTAGGCTGTATGGACTGCCTTTCCCTCATCAATGGCTTTGGTGACTGTTTCAAAAAGTCAACCAAGTTTAAAAGGCATGATCTGCCTTTGACAAAGCCAAACTGGGTTGGATCCAAAGTCTGCAAATTCCCTATGTCTTTATTTATGAGGTCCATTATGATCCTCTCCATGGCTTTGCAGATAAGGCTTGTCAAGCTAATGGGCCGGTAATTTCCAGGGTCTGGGGGGGCACCGCCTTTGTGAAGTGGGACCACAGTTGCAGTCGCCACTCCTGGAGTGCGTATCCAGAGGTAAGACTTTGATTAAACAGCTGTCCTAGCTGTGGGTTTAATTCCTCATTGAGTTCGTGGAGCACACAGCCGGGGACACCATCGGGTCCCATGGATGCTGTGTTTTTTGCTTTGGAGAGAGCAGTTCTCACTTGGGCGCTGGAGATGTTTGGGGGCTGCACTCATTTGGTATAGATATCCCTCCTTTTGGGGAGGGGAGAAGTTTGCACTGAACCTGTCAGCCAGTATGTTGGCAATGTCTGTAGGATCAGTAATCTTCACATCATTTTGAACTAGTTCTGAGCATATCTGGGAGTTTCCTCCTAGGTTTCTAACATAGCTAAAGAAGGCCTTATGACTGTCTTTTGAGTCTTTAGCTATTTTTCTCTCGAAATTTGCTTTGGATGATTTTATGAGAGCTCTTAGTTTTTTACTTATAGTGATCAAGGGAGTCTTACCATTTAAGGATTTTGCTCTATCTTGTAGTAGCTTCCTCCTTTTGTTGCAGAGTTTGTTTATGGCTGGGGTCCACCAGACTGGACGCTTGCCTTTGGTACAAAGAGTCTTTGTTTTGCTTGGGATTGCCTTATCCATGCAGTCCTGCAGGTGCTGGTAGAAGGCATTTGTAAGTGATTCAGCGGCTTGAGTATTGTTTTCCGCCGGCTCGGGGGCCTGAAAGGAGACCACACTAGTCTTTAGAAGTGTGAAGTCGGCTTTTGAGAAGTTCTTTACTGTGGTCTTTTTTATTTCAGGTGGGGGTGGGATGAGGACCTCCAACGAGATTAGTTTGTGATCTGATCTCACCAGTGAGGGGTATACTTCGGGTGTTGAACATTGTGCTCCCATGTTCGTGATGATGAGATCAAGTATGTTATCTCCTCTTGTGGGGATGGTGACTAGTTGTTCCATGGCATTTGAGTTTATGAATTCCAGGAACTTTTGGGCTAGGGTGTTTGGGCTTGAGTAGTGTTCCCAGTCTATATTAGGGTAATTGAAGTCACCTAGTATGATGGTGTTTGGTGATACATTTATCCCCTCTAGTGTTTTCAGGAAGGCCATGTGAGTTTCCTGAGTTTGTGAGGGTGGCCTGTAACATGCTACAATTTGCAGAGCAGTCTTGCCTATGGTTAATTGCACCTGGATGGTCTTCGATGCATCGTGCGTTGCCACCAGTCTTGAGGTGTGGGTGTCCTTGATGAATATGGATACCCCCCCCTCCTTTCTTGGTATTGTCCGGATTTTGGGGCCGGAACGCATGATATGAGGTAAAACCTGATAGCGCTGGGGTGCTCTCAGGAGTATTGAACCAGGTTTCTGTCACAGCACAGACATCGATGTTCTCCATACTGAGAAGGGCCTCGAGTGCGTGCATTTTGAGATTTAGACTTCTGGCATTGAGCAGCATTACCCTTAGTTTTTTCCTTTTTGTGTTCTAGGGTGGTAGGTTTAGAATTTGAGCCTTGCCTAAAAAGGCACTATGGGGTGGCAAGAGCCTTTGCCAATATCCGGAATCCCAGGGTGACAGGTGCAAGCCGTCCCTTGAAGCAGCGTGGCTTGTCCAGCATGTCATCCCAGGCAGACAGATACTGGATCCCCTTTGAATGACACCAGTGTTTAAGCCAATTGTTAAAGCTGATCATCTTATCTCTGTATTGTGGCATCATTCTTGGTGAAGGTAGGATACTGCTCAAGGTCAGGGTCATACCTGCCTGGGCTACATAATCAGAGAGCTCCTCAATCTCTCTTTTCATGTAGTCCAAGGAGGTACGTCTCAGGTCGTTTACACCAGCGTGGACAATGACTGAGTCATATTTGTACCTGCTGTTGAGAGACCTGAGTGCTTGCGTTATGTGGCGGATTCTAGCCCGACAGGCAGCTTACTGTGACCTTCTCCTTACTCAGTCTGGGGAGCGGGACATCAGTGTGTCTGACTATGGAGTCACCCATGACTAGTGTGTCTGGCATTGTGTTTGGCCTTAAGGGCTGTGACTGTTTGACACTCTGACTGTGAGGTCTATGTGTTGGGTGTTGTGTTCTGAGGTGGTGGTTGTTTGGGTGTCTGCTTTGGTGGCCTCTGCTGTTTTGGTAGATTTTTGATCAGAGCCTCGAGTATGTCTTTGTGTGTTTATGTGTATGATTTGAGGTTGTAATGGTACTATGTGAGACTGGGTCTATAGTGTGTGTGGTAACCTTCTCCTCCTGACTGGTCTTGCCAGTCCTATGTTGAGAGAGCTCAGCCTCCAGTTTGGCCGTATAGTTGCATCTCTCGCATGTATTTGTGTTTTGTGGGAGGAGGAAAGGGTTGTCTGTGTACATGAGACAATTGAAACATTGCCTCAATATTCCCAGGTTCACCAGCTGAGCAGGAGAGGACACTAGCAACTGATCCCTCGACATGCTAGAAGGGTAGACGAAAAACTTTAAAAAAAGATTCCGGGGGACGTGGGTGACCGTTAAATCTCTCTCTAACACAAGAGGTTAAATATCTCTCTCTGACACAAGGAGGGGGTTAAATCTCTCTCTGACACAATAAGAGAAGTCTGGAGCAATTCTAGGCTGATTCAGAAATGGATAATTATGTGTAAGAAGCAAGTTAGAGCAAGCAAGTGTTGGAGATGCAGAGAGGTACAGGCAGGGATGCTTCATATGTTTTGGAGCTGTGAAAGGTTGAAAGCCAGATGGAGACAAGTTGGTGTAATAATGTCTGTGTTTTTTTCTAAACAAACTGAAAGGTACTGTGATTTCTTGGTCTCGGAGTGTAACATGCTGCTCACTCACTGGGTCAGAGAAGAACTGGGTTCATAGGTTAGTATGTATTTACTAAGATAATAACCACAAGGGCCTTTTTAAGCCTAGGTATGCATCCCAAATCTCTGATACCCTTGATAAATGTAAGCATGGGCCTGGGAGATGAACCATTTACAGGTTACCTGTGTCCATTAGAGACATAGGTGCCAAACCAGGGATGAATTTCCTGTTCCCCATCCAATTGTTCAAGTTGCACTTGAATTGGGTTTGGGAAGAACTCGGCTTCTGTTCTACAGACACGTTAGTCTCTGGGCTACGTGCCTATCTCTCCAGCAGCTCCCATTTATATCACAGCAAGGTTTAAGTCTTTAGAATGGGTAATTCTAGTGCTGTTTGTTTTGTGGATATGCAGGAGGTCCATCACAATGGGGTCTGACAATGCCTTGTATGCCAGGCATACAGCTCCCCTCAAAAGCCTGCAGGAGATAGAATATAGGGATAGGGCTTTGACACGGTCTGCATAGGGCATTTTACTTACACCCTGTATTCTTTTAGTGAAGCACCTCTGTGGACATTCCAGTTGATGGATATGCCTGGTTAGGTACATACCAAAGGGGGCATTGTACTCAATGATAAGTTTAATGAATGCCGAATACAGTGGAATGATGACTTCCTTGGACTTAGATGTCATAACTTTGTTTATAGGTTGCGCAACAAAGAATGATTTCCTCACCACTGTAGACATATGATGGTCAAAGGCTAGATTACTATCTATGTGTGTCCCTAAGTCCCTGACTACTGGGTCAACTCTAAGGTATGTGTTGTCAATATGATAGTTACCAGGGATGGATGACTTCCCAAAGGATACTATTATACATTTCTTGGCATGTAGTTTTAGTACATGGCTGTGACACCAGTTGTCTGTGTCAGCCCTCCTGGAGAATATTTGTGTCAGTGTGAGATTCAATGACAGGCCCTAACTTGCAATCATCTGCAAATTTAGTCAGCCAAAGACCACTGACATTGGCCTTGACTTGCGAGAAGTAAATGCCAAAAAGGAGCGGTCCAAGGACTGATCCCCGAGGGACTCCACTTGTGTCTGGCCTCTTTGTAGAGGTGGACTCCCCAATTCTAACTTCCTGTGTCCTGTTTGTGAGCCAGTTGGCTATCCACCGGGTGACACATGGGTTTGTACCTAAAATCTAGAGTTTGCCATCAATGCCCGAGTGGGGTATTGTGTCAAATGCCTTGGCCAGTTCAAGGTAGGCAGTGTGAATGATTTTTCTTTCATTTTTTTTTTTTATTGACCTTCTCAAAGAAGTCCACCAGGTTCAGTAGGCATGATCTTCCCTTGACGAAACCAAACTGGGTTGGGTCTAGTGTCCGGAGGTTTACTATATCTCTATTGATCATCCCTATGATAATTCTTTCCATGGCTTTACATATAAGACTAGTGAGACTTATGGGTCTGTAGTTTCCAGGGTCTGTAGATGGCCCACCTTTGTGGGAATCTACAGACCCTGGAAAGTACAGACCCAATAGATTCTGGCAGTATTGTCATTAATAAAGAACATTCTAGCAAGAGAATGGAAAACCTAAACTACAGTCAGGATATTTATTCTTTACTTAGGAAAATACTTAGATATTTTCAAATTTAATCCAGAGCAATGAATTGCAGAAGGATGGAGAAATATTTTTAAGTGGTTCTTGATTTGTATCTAGGAAGTGAACTGATGCTCTTATGTTGCATATGTCTTGGACATGTTTTGAAATGCATTATATCTTTTAACTTGTGTAATTTTATCTATTTGCCTTTACAGAATGCAAGATTTTTTTGAAATGGTTATACAGCTCTATATTTTTCTTATTATAACAGCCATATGTTATTGTGATAATGCAAATGGGTTTCAGTAATCTGTTCCTGAATTTTATTTATTTCTTTACCGGGAAAGTCTGACTTGGAACAAAGCCAATTTTCAGTAGTGACCTGGGGAGAAATGTTCCAGACTTATGTCTTTGTGATGTGGAGAAAACTGGAGCACCCAGAGGAAACACACATGAAATGCAGGGAGGACATGCATACTCGACACAGAAAGCACCCCAGCTGAGAATTGAACCAGAGAACCTCTTGCTGTGAGGGGACAATGCTACCACTGCACCATCCAATTGACTATTGATTGATAATTATCTACTACCTTAAATATAAAAAAAAAAAATTGAAACAAAAAAGTCATCAGGTCTATGCAGCTGCTTGGTGTCACTGTAGATGTGGTATTACATTTAACTTCATGTATGACTTGCTGTTTTTAAACTAACCAGAAATAATTGTGGCTACCCTCCAACATTAGGTATGTGGCTCCTCAAATCTGAGTAACAATCCTACAATCCTTCTACCTGCTAAAATCAAGAAGCTTATGGTAGGACCCAACAGGTTAGGATCTGTGATGCCACCTCTACAAAGAGGCCAGTCACCAGTGGAATCCTTCAGAGCTCTGCATTTGGCACTCTATTTGGTATCTACTTCTTGGAGGTCAAAGCCAATGTCAAGGGCCTTTGGTAGACCAAGCTTACAGATGATTGCAAACTGGGAGAAGTCATTAAATTCCTCCAAGATGAGAACATCCTTCAGGAAGATCTAACAGAGATAAACACTTGGTGCCAAAGACAGCTTAAAACTCAATACCAAGAAATGCATTATATTGCTGTTTGGGAAGTTGGCCACTCCAGCTAACTATGTCATCAATAAAGCACCCCTAAAAGTTTATTCACTATTCACTAGTCAGGTATCTAGGAACTCATGTAGACAGTAACCTAGTGTTTGACCAACATGTGTCCAAGGCAGTAAGAAAATCCTTCTATGTTGCTCAACTTATAAGTAAGAGAGTGGCATCTAGGTTCAGAGAGGTCATCATACCATTGTACTCAGCCCTGATTTGACCAGTCATAGAGTATAATAACTACTTCAGTATGTATCTGACCAGACACATGCAGCAACTGGAATGTCCACAAAGATTCCTTACAAAAAGGATACAGGGAGTAAACACAATGTCCTACACTGATCACCTCAAAGCTCTATCTTTACTCGGTATAATATAGACTTCTGAGAGGTGATCTTTGTCTGGTGTACAAGGCATCCCTGAACTTTTGATGAACCTTTTGCACATGTGCAAAACAAACAGCATCAGAACTACTACAACAAAAGACCTAAACATTGCTTGTGACATAAATAGGACATGTTGGAGAGACAGATATGTTTCTCAGATAATTCCTATTCTCTGGACCAGGCTCCCCATCCATGAAAAGCAGAGTTCCTTCTTAACTTCTTAACCCTGTTTAAGCGTAACTTGGACCAATTGATGGGTAATCAGAAATTCACCCCTGGTCTGGCTTATATGTCTCTGATTGAAAGAGGCAGTGAGTAAATCACCGCCTATATAAATCAAATATGTGAGTCATACGTGGGTTGCACAGCTAGGCTTATAAGGGTCCTAGTGGTTGTTAGCCTAGTATACACCTATGAACTTACAAGTATATGAGCCTTGCTTTATGTACAGGGAGATATACTGCTGTTGGTAGAATGGTAGTCTAAGCCTAAGAATTCAAACTGGTGGGGAAATTATTCTTAATCCTAAATTACAGCAAATAAGGTTAATGTAAGAGGTGAAGCTTCCCACACCCAAGAAACAAAAGGGTTATTTTCAGTGTCGTTCATATTCTTTGTCTCTGAGATTTATGATTCCCAAAAATATGTTTGTGCACTGTAGCATTGTAATCTTGTGCATATGAAAGATATTCAGTTTTGAGAGGTTAAATGTTACCATTCCATTATTCGGTATATGCAGGCTATACCATATTTTATGCACTCCAGCACTTTATTTTCCGTGGCTTAAATAATGTCTGTATGGAAAAGAGAATTATATATAAATATACTGTAAATACCTGCACATTTCTGTAGTGGCTTGGGTCCACACACACACACACACACACACACACACACACACACACACACACACACACACACACACACACGCACACGCACACACGCACACTAGCTGAGAGATTGCACAGATGTATAGAAGAGGAAAAAAGTGAGGAAAATGCAAGTGATTTTCAGGGTCTATATTACTACAACGAACGCTTAAATGTTCGAATTTGTAAAGGTCGACCTTTACAGATCAAACACTTAAACGTTCGAAACTGTAAAAAAGTAAATAAAAAAAAAAAACAAATACGAGGAAAGGGTTGCTCCAAGATTGCACTTCAGTGAACTACAGTGCGGAAATGGGAAATTTCCCATTCCCTACACTGTAGCACAATCTTGGAATCGGTATATTAAAGTAGGGGTGTGTGAGGGTTCAGGGGTGCTTGCCCCCCTGCTTAAACTCTTTACTTTTTTTTTTTGAATTGTGCATTTTTTTTTAAATTTTTGTAAAAATACGACCGCTTAACTGTTGGATCTCTAAAGGTCGACCTTTAGAGATTTGAACATTTAAGCAGTCGTGCATCTAATATAGACCCTGATTTTCATTATCCTCCCCAAGTTTAACCACCATAGCAAGACATCAGCAATCTTTTATTTTCGATATTGTGAGCATCAGTCACCTATGCATCAACAAACATTAGGGTTTCCTTGTTTTCATCTGGTGATGTAAGTTAATACAGCCTACTCCACTTTCATATAGAGCAACAAAGGCAGACCAGCAATATGCATCATTTTTTTGTGGAAAATTTCCCAGATATCTAATGTTTTTATAACTTTAAAGTCTTTTGAATGTTTTCTTATCTTAGAAGATATATTTAACTTTTCTTTCATTAATTGATAATATCAACCTAGATTAATTTAGTGTTTTGTATTAATTTATATGATGCAGTCATTGTAATTTAAGGAACAAACTGTGTAATGAAAATTAAACATGTTAACATTTTGTATTGGGATACTCTATAACTAGAACTCTTACAGAACAATGATGAAGAGATTTTTCAAAGTATACTATTAAGATGTTTAACATCAGATTTTCACTACATACTCCACCAAACACAGAGGTAAGAATTAAAAATGGATATGTTCCTTACTTCTGCTAAACCTTTTATATTACATTTTGCAGTACGACTGATATTTGTAATATTTTATATTTCTTATATATTACTCAAGTTATTTTTCTATTTTTATGTATGGAGCTGTTCTCCCAGAGCTGCTGAAAAAAAAAGAGGCTATTTCAATTGTCTGCTCCTGGTTAACAAATGAAAATAACTAAACACACAAGCAGAAAATGTACCAATAAATCCTATGTCTATTTCTTTGGTTATTGAAGTAATATGCATAACTTCTTCACACAGTTGCCTTCTTTCCTACCAAGTTAGAAATAGCTTCATCAACAGCAGGTTGAAACTGCGCATATACTTTACTAAACACAACAATAGAGAAACTATATATGTGTGCTATTTCCTGTGTACCATATTACTTCTCAGTGAATACCATGATAGGAAGACAGCTGCTGGATTACACCATAGTTGATCATTATATATTTATCAACAGTAAAATTAAAGTTGTCTGTGGAATTACAATTGCTCGAATTGTGATTCCCTGAACTTAATGAAAAAGTTATTTATTAAAGGGCAAGACAGTGAGACAGAGAGAGACAGAGAGAGAAAGTGTAATAGCCCTGTCAGATGTCACTGCTGACTGCAGAATATTTTTTCCATGTCCCCCATTCAGCAGAAAACAATTACAAGTGTTTGGTCAGTAAGACAGAAACCTCCAATCAAGACAAAACGGGATCAATGCAGTAGGAGTAAAAGAATGATGCAAGCACGTATTCTCTGAAATTATAAAAAAAAGCTCCAGTAAACTATCCTAAGGATGTAGTCATGACTCCAAGAATTTTCCATCATCTACTATATACTGTCAGGGAAGAGTGACCAGGCTAAAGTGTAAAGCAAGTGCATAAAAAAAGTTCTGGAGGTCAGTATAGGGTGCTAGTCGAGTGCATGCCACTTATCTCAGAGCCTACATACAGTTTTATAAGAACACAAAATCACCTGTTGGCATGTTTCGGAATGTGGGGCGACCACGGTGAAAAGTCAATCAAACACAGACAGGGCATGCAGACGTCATACAGAAGGCACTCCAAATGAGAAATTAACCAGATAACCAAGCACTGTACAATGTGAATAGCATCAGTTAAGTAGTGGGAGGAGCCGAGAGACAGCATTGCTCTTTTATTTAGAAATATCTGTAGTTAGCTGAAGTGTTTGTGTGGTCTGCATTTCTCTGAGTATCACACATCTCTGCATTTAATTTTGATTTGAAGCTCTTTATTTAAGGTTTTATCACTTCTATTTTGTATCTTATTCTAGTATTACAATTGTTTTGTTTTAAGTTTTCTGTTCTTTTGGAAAATTTGGTGGCTTTTTAGTTGCGCTCCCCCGCTATAAATCTAATTTTGGACACTCCTCCTCATCTCATCTCATCAGCTTATTCTACTGAGTAGAGAGAGATCATTTGGGAAGGCCTACCCCCCTTAGTTTCTCAACCTTAAATTATTGTGTTTCATCCCTTCCCACTTAACCTAAAAAAAACAAAAATAGAATAAATAAATAAAAGAAATTACACTTTATTCATCTGCTTTTACTGTATTTGGGTTTCTTCCCACTTAATTACTTTATTTTGCTTTTGCTGCCTGTTCTTAAAAGTACTCAATTTCATTTATTCTGTTGTATTTATTACTGCTTGTTATTAACCCGATTAAACTGTAACTGTTATTCTAAGCCTTTTGGTTTAAGCACTTGGGCTTCAGGCCAGTTGCTTTACATTAAGAAGGTCTGTGGTCTGCACTCTTGTTCATAGGTTCATAGGTTAGTACTAGGCTAACTGCCCTTGCGAGCTGTTGCAAGCCTAGTCAATTATCCCTTGTGAGACTCAAACCCTGCACCTTGTGTTTGCAAGGCAAATACCTTAACCATTAGGCCACCCTCCCAATTATGGCAAGAGAAGTAGCTTACATCCTTCTAAGTTGGGAGTTGCTGGTTGAAGGCTTAGTGTCTGTTATTCTAAAAGTGTCTTAGTTCTGGTTTAAGCACTTGGGCTTCAGCCTAGTTATTTTACATTAAGAAGGTTTGTGGTCTGCACTCTTGTGGGAAGAGAGTGTAGATTCTGCCCTTATGAGCTGGGAATTTCTGGTTAAAGGCATATTGTGCCTGCTTATTTGAACTGTTTCTTTCTGAAATTGGTGTGCCTTGTTTGCTGTAGCACAGACTAAATTCAGACCTGCTGAATCTAGCTTTGTTTGTATAATTTGAGCACTAATCCAGGCCATCTTTTTTGGAGAAGGTTCCCCTGCACCCTAGTGGCAGGAATGTGCAGTTAGAGCTTGTCTGATTGAAGACTGCTGGAACAGGGTTCAAGTTTTGAGCTTTTTTTGGTTAATTGGTTAATTTGTTTAAATCAGTTTGCTCTTGTTTGCTACTGTTATATTTAAGTGTGTATTGTACTCTTGTGTTAAATTGACCTAAACAGAGTTTAAATATCTTTAGCATAGTCTGGTTACAGGTTTTGCTGTATTCAGATCTGTTTGTGTAATTCCTGTGTTTTCTGCTATGCCATCTTGTGTTGGCCAGGGCCTGCCTGCACTTAGTGGGAGTAAGCAAACTGGTTGGGACTGGTCTGGCATAGGGTATTGCGCTAAGAGCTCAGGAACAAGGGTTGATTGGTCTATTTCAGTGTTTCTATTTTGCTTTTGTTTTTGTGGTATTTAAACCCAGCATTTGCATGGGTTTGTGCTCATTTGCCCATTGTACACTACCACTGTGCTGTTTCTACCCTTTATGAGGTATCTCAGTTGCATTTTGTCCCTTACCAGCACTCCTGTGTGAGTGAGACCTTTGCCTGCAGCTACTGTATTGATTTTATCCAGCCCTACTCACACATATAGGTACTCTCCTCAGATAGTACCTACTCTACTATCCCTGACCTGTCTTCCACAGATTCTGATAACCATGGACAGACAATTTCCTATTATTTCTCTTGCTAGTCTGGTTGATATGGGCATCCTGAGACAGTGTAGCAACTGCCTTATGTACACAGACAACACTCTACTACTACCACCTAGAAACACAATATGTGAGAGATGCAATCACATTAAGAACCTAGAATCCTTGCTGTCTCAGTCACAAGCCAGTACATCTGGCACTGAGAAGGTTGTCTGCACAAACACTATGAACACCACACCTCTAACACCACCCACATATGTACAACACACTCCTACATATGCGGGGGTTCTCAACCAAAACATACCTAAACAAAAAAGACCTCCAAAGCAAAAAATCACATGCACATCACAACCCACAGTATCAAGCATCACACATAGTACATACATCTGTGTCTTACAGTCTCTAAGGCCCAACCACAAACCCAACATACTAGTCATGGGAGACTCTATCATGAGACACACAGATGTGCCCCTCACCAGGCTATACAAGGATAAAATCACAGTAAGTTCCTTGTCAGGTGCTAGAATCCACCATATCACACACTCAAATCTCTTAACAACAGGTACTGTTATGACTCTGTCATAATCCATGTTGGTGTGAATGACTTGAGATGTACCTCTCTGGACTATATGAAGAGAGACATGATTGAGCACACTGAATATGTGTCCCAGGCAGGTATGTCCATAGCCTTAAGCAGCATCCTACTATCACCCAGAATGATACCTCAATACAAACAGAAAACAATTGACTTTAACAATTGGCTTAGTTTCTGATGTCATTCCAAGGGGATCCAGTACCTGGCAGCCTGGGAGGACATGATTGACAGACCACAATGCTTTGCCAGAGATGGCCTTCATCTGTCTCTCTTGGGATTTAGGCTTCTGGCAAAGGTGCTTGCCTCAACCATAGTGCCTTTTTAGGCAGTCATGAGCACAAAATTACCAACATGAAAAATTCTTATAAATGAAATTTAAAAGTCATGCTGCTAAACACTAGGAGTCTTAGCATGAAACTGCACTCATTGCAAGCATTTCTTGACCTAGAGGATGCTGGCATTTGAACAGTCACTGAAACCTGGTTTAAAGCTGTGGAGAGCACCCCAACCTTACCAGGTTGCTCATCCTACCATACTTTCAGACCCCAAACGGAGGGCTACAAAGCCAAAGGAGACTGAGTTTCAATATTTTTCAAAGCCATACTCACCTCCAGGCTGGTCAAATGGTATGATGCACAGGAGACACTCCAAGTGCAGTTAACTGTTGGTAAAACATCGATTCAAATTATAGCTAGCTACAGACCCTCAACCATGACTCAGGATGCCCACTCCACCTATCTGGACTTACTTGAATCCATCAAAATTCAACCCTCTACCCTGATCCTGGGTGACTTTAACTACCCAACCATAGAGTAGAAGATCTATTCTAGCCCAAACATGAATGCCCAGAGATTCCTTGACTTTGTCAATGCCAATGCATTGGATCAGCTGGTCGACACCCCTATAAGAGGTGAAAATATCCTGGACATGGTCCTAACCAACATAAGTAGCCACTGTAGCACTCCTACAGTGTCATCCTTCTTGGTAAGATCCGACCATAAAGCGATCACTTTTGAAGTCACCATCTCCCCTGATTTGACTTCAGGGTCAAATGAAAAACTTTTCCAAAGCTGACTACAATCTCCTCAAAGCAGGTATAAGCAGCTTCACAACCACCGTCCCTTCAGATGGAACTAGCACTAATGTCCAAGCCTACACCAAAAAATTATATGAGCACCTATGTAGCTGTATGGACTCAGCAGTACCTGACTGGACCAAATCATCTTCCTCAAGGAAGAGTAAACCTGTCTAGTGGACAGCAGTAATAAACAAACTCTATAACAGAAGGAAAAAACTGCTGTCCTGGGCCAAGAAGGAGCAGGTGCCAAGTTGTAAGCAATCTCTCCTTTGTCTGAACAAGCAAATAAGGTCACTGGTGAAATCCTCTAAGGTTAACTTCGAGTCCAAATTGGCCACATTCATCAAGGACAATCACAAGGCCTTCTTCACATATATCTGCAGTCTCAAAGGCAACACCCAAATCTGCTCTGAACTGGTGATCAATAACACCACATACACAGACGCCATAGATATAGCCAACCTGCTGGCAGACAGGTTCAGTGAAAACTTCACCCCCCCCCCCCCGTCCTCCCCATCAGTAAACCAGGACATCCCCAGCATCTGCCCCCTCTCCCCTCATCACCAGGGAACAGGTCCTTAATACCCTCCTCAAAGGCAAAAAATGCACTCTCCATGGAACCTGATAACATCCCTGGCTGTATCCTACATGAACTCAGGCATGAGCTCTCAGTTCCATTAGACACCCTATTTAACAAAAGCCTGAGCATCAGCTTCATCTCAGCTGAATGTCATCCCTCTACACAAAGGTGGAGCGAGCACTGACCCAGGCAATTATAGGCCCATCAGCCTAACTAGCCTTATCTGCAAGACCATGGAATGCATTATCATGAACATTATAAACAAGGACATTGGCAACCTACAAACGCTTGACCCCACACAGTTTGGTTTTGTCAAAGGGAGATCATGCCTGTTAAACTTGGTTGACTTCTTTGAAACAGTCACCAAAGCCATGGACCAGGGGAAGACAGTGCACACCACCTACCTTGACCTACCCAAAGCCTTTGACACTATTCCTCACTCGGCCATAATAGATAAACTCTCCCAGCTAGGCATCAACTCATATGTTACCAGATGGGTAGCTAAACTGCTCACTGATAGAACCCACTCAGTAAAAGTAGGGGAAGCCACCTCTAGTAGTAGACACGTAACTAGTGTTGTACCCCAAAGAAATGTCTTGGGTCCTCTACTGTTTGGGATATACTTTTCTGAAGTGCAAGCCAAAACCAGTGGTCTGTGGCTACCAAGTTTGTATTTGACTGCAAGCTGGGTGCTGTCTTAAATTCCCCTAGTGATGTGAACATCTTCCAAGAGGGCCTTACCCAAACTAATGACTGTTGCCAGAAGCATGGCCTCAAACTGGATGCCAAGAAATGCATCATTATCCCCTTTGGAGAAAATGTCATCCCCACTAATTATCCCATTAATAACAATGTGTTAAGCATGCAGTCAGTCATGAGGGACTTGGGCACCCAGGTTGACAGCAACCTGACTTTTGACCACCACATTGCCTCCGTTGTAAGGAAGGCTTTCTACATGGCTCACCTCATAAGTAAGGGTATTTCATCCAGGAACAAGGAGGTCATAACATCCCTGTACTCCTCCCTTATCAGACCCATTATTGAGTACAATGCCCCCTTCGGCATGCACTTTGTCAAGCACATGCAGCATTTAGAGAGACCACAGGGGTTCCTGATCAGGAAAATCTAGGGTTTCAAACACCTATCCTGTACAGATAGGCTAAAAGCCCTGTCCCTCTAGTCAGTCTCATACAGACTGCTCAGAGGTGACCTGTGTCTTGCATACAAGTCCATTTCAGACCCAGCCTTGATGGAGTTGCTGCACATCCATAAGACAAACTCCACACACAAGGCCTTAACCTGGTCTGTGACATTAATACAACTTGTTGGTGGAATAGATTTGTGCCCCAATGACTCTACCCATCTGTGGAATAGACTCCCTCTCCATGTCAAGCAGAGTACCTCTCTAACCCTCTTTAAGAGGAACCTGGACGTCTGGATGGGAAACAGAAAATATACCCCTGGGATCCCACCTGTGTCCCTGCTGGATAGGGGAAACAGGTACTGACTTTGAGGTAAAATTCTTGGCTAGACTTACAAAGGCCTCCAGGCCAATAGCCTAGTATCATCCTATGAACCTATGGACAGGCACTATTGCACTAGTTATCAACAATCACGGTGCCATTGCAATAAAGGAGATAGAAGTCCATTTAGGACTTAACCACTTAACTTTATTGTAACAGGGACAATCTCTGCATTTTGCATTGCAGCTCTTGACAAAAAGTCAGGAAAATGCAGCTGTTCAGTTTGTTTGACATTCATTCAGCTTCTGATAGTCAACAACAAAACATTCAGCACACTGCAATAAAGTAATGGGAAATTGTAAGTTAAGGTCTTAGCTCTAATCACTGAAGTTTTTTTTAAGACTAGACAGTGATGTGTCCTGTAATGAATATTGGTGGCAAATTTCGCCAACTTATTATAGCACCGTTCAAAGAGTGAAAGTTGAGTGGATTGTAAGTTAATCAAGATAGGAGCAGCATAAAGTTGTCTAGGGATGACAAGGGAATTGAGAAGTACTTTTTCGGGCATTATCTCTGACGTATCGTTTGACTCTATAGAGTGCACCTACCTTTGGCGAGTGATTTTTACTGCCTGTTTTATGTGATGACATAAAATAGACATATCTCAAGTAACACAAGTGCTACTGGAGGTCTTGCTTTTTTAAGGCCATAAATAGAATAAAGAAGATTTGTAGGAGAAAAACAAATCTGGTGATTACTCTACAGCAGAAAGTATATATATAGAAAGAAATAAAAATATAGTCTACTTTTTTTTTCTTGAAGAAAGATGATAGAGTGGAACAAGAATGAAATTTATAATTCACTGTTTAAACAGATTCCAGGGAGTCCAGTATGGTACTGCCTTTCAAAAGACTGATGAATGTGAACAATCACACACAATTTGAAGATGCAGTGTCATAAGAAGAAAAAAATCAAGGAAGTATTATTTTTGACATACAGTGAGGCGAATGATTAGAGCACCAGTTCTGAAGACCTGCTCACATCTTCTTCCAATCAAAATAAGCTTTCAAAAGCTTCAAGCTATCTGCAAATACTACAGTTTTATAAAGACTGCTATGAAGCTGACTGAATGTCATGACATAATAATAAAATGTAGAAAGAGGAAACATTATCATGGAAATGGTTTCTCAACAACTAATAATATCAGATATATCCAGAAACTACTTCAGTTGGTCACTATTTCTATTTGAAGAATATCAGCTTCACTTATTGAGTTATTTATTTATTTATTTGTCTGTTTTTATTTGATAACTAGATTGGGATGCTACTCTCAGGATCCTTCCACAACCTGATCCCAAATGGCACAAATAATTGACAAATGTATATACAAAGCAGATACTTAACAAATTGGTCCATAAAACTTTTACACTAAAATTATACTTATCCAAATATATATACACGTGTACATATACAGTCTCTTTACAATGTCATGTAGTAACTTTTCTACATGCAAATTACAGACACACACATCTAAAAAATATGAGGGACTTCATTTTGGTCTGTTTACCCATTAGCAACACAGACATTACTGTAGTTTGTTTGATAATTATTTTAGAAGCAGTTGCACTTGTTCAGTTCCTTTAGGTATAAAGGGTATGCTGTAGAATTTAAAATGAAGAAACAAAAGGAAAAGCCTCTTTGTTTGAAGTAATTCTCTGTTGAATAAATTGGACAACTTTATGCTCAAAGGTTTGCTTCGTGTTTTTATTGTTTGATTTTGAAAATGTGTACAATCGACTCTGGCTAGCTGTCTGTCTGGGAAATATCTATAGGAATACAAGAGCAGATTACTTCAAATAAAAAGGTGTTTCCTTTTGATTTTACTTGTGGTTCTCAGGAGAACCAGTCACAGGGTTTGGAGAGCCTGTAAGGGCACCTACTCCACAATAGGTGGCCTACATTTTGTATGGCATTTAAAATAAGATATTTTTTTTCCTGTGGAATAATTATTATTTTCGTTCTGATGTCATAGAATACTAATCAAATAATTATTTTACAGGGTTTGTAAGGCAGAATGAAGGCCACTTATTAATCCATTCTCCTTCAGCCCAAAATATTGGTATTGTTTTAAAAAAAATGCATTAAATTAAAACTTTGTGCAAATCACTAACTTGATGGTGATGACTTTAGGGACAAGATTATCCAGTCAGTCCAGTCAAGATAACTCCTAGCGGGTCTATATTAAATGAATGAAAATCCATTACATTGAATACTAAAACAGCAACATGCATTACTTGAACCGCATAAATACCGAACGCACTAAACCGCAAAATTTAAAATATCGAACGTTTATACTTAGCCAACCCCACCACCCGCTACATACTACCTACCCAAACAAAATAAATAAACCACATACATACACTAACCAAGCCCTACTCCTAACCCTAAAGTAAAGCACCAAAACTCAACTTCTAACCTTACACTAAAGCCCACATACACAACTATCTATGCACTATCCTTAACCCCTCCCTAACCCTAAGGTCAGTAACTACCGCACACTTCCCCTACGGAGATATACCCAAACAAAATAAATAATACACATAAATACATTTAACAAAACCCTACTTCTAACACTACACTAAATCTTACACACATTACCTATCTATACACTTACCTTAACCTGCACCCTAACCCTAAGGTCCGTAACTATCGCACACTTACCTTATGGAGCTATACCGCATACGGGCCAACCAAAACACTTTGACATTTCAGATTTTGTGGTTTTGCACATTCGATGATTACATATTTTGCACAATACGTGTCGATGATTTCGTATTTGCATAAACGGAGTTTCGACAATCTAATAGGAACCCCTTCTAACTACTGAGATTGTATAAATTGGAGGAGAAACCTGTGAAGTTACCATTGCATAATAAATACTGCTTATAAAATAGATCTCCAAACAGAAAACAATGTTGACTGGTGTACAATTAACACTGCAGAAAAAGCCATTCAACAACCACCAGTATCAAACTAAACTTGTCACATGATGAAATTGGTGGCAGGTTCCCAAATGCAAATTATACACTAAACTACATTCTAATATTTCTACAGTACTATCAATACAGAAAACAACACACACTATTTTTTAATGAACAGAAACAAAACAGCCCTGCATTGTGAGTTGCACTGCATAGTATCAGTGGCTACAAAATTTTAAAACAATGAAAAGCTGTTACCTAGATATACATGCCCTGGGATGGGAAACATGGCTAGCACAATTATGCTATGCAATCTGCGGTTTTAGCTTATAGCTCAATGTAGCCTGACAATTATGCAGGCTGAATTTCATAGCCCCTACCACTATTAATTGGAAAACTTGCTTTTGGAAATTACAGGGCTCACAGAAAAAAGATATTCCCACTGCTACAGCTAGGAGTGACAAACAAAAACAGGCAAACAAGTAGCATGTGTACACCTAGCGTGTACAGATGTGCTACTTTACAACACTATAGGAAAGCCTTTTAGACACATTAAAGGGTCTGCAGCAATAGTTATACCTCTTTTTAACTATTAAAAGGGGTAGAAATGGTAATATAAGAAAGCAAGAAAGGGGCAGCAGCAAACAGAGGAATATACACAAGGAAAACACAAAAGGTAAGTACTGGAGTGGGGAGTGGGAGGATGAGTTTATATTTCTTTCATAGACATGCATACATTATTTTCATTTGATTAGGAAAGATTGGGAAGAATTTAAGGGAAAGACAAAGGATGGTAAGAGGGTGAGTTCTGCAAGCAGGGACATATGAACAAACATAAAACAGAGACAAAGACTGACACAGGAGATGATGACACTCCTTGGTGGAGGGACTTTGAAGTTATGAACACACAGATGAATGGAAGTTAGTGGTGATGGAGAGGATTGGACAACAAACAGGGAAGATAGGTGACACACAAGGAAGGGGAACAACAGGATAGAGAATAGGGTGGGTACACCTTTTTGTATTGCACTGCCTGTGCAATATCCCTGACCACCCTCCCCACTGGGCCCTCCCTGAGTTCACGAAGGTGGAGACAGGCAGGGGAGTGACTCTGTAAAGTGCACAAGGAGCCTTTCAAGACAACTTATGCAGTTTTCTAGATGCTGGCCAATCAGTTCCTCACCACCTCTGTCAACTCCCTGCAAGTGACAAACTGCAAACCCCTGGCAGTCCTACTAGAGAGAACAATGGTGTTCTCCTGCAGACAGTGACCACAAGAGGCTTCAGGGAAAGCCTCCTGCCTGCCCCTTGCAATACCAAACAGGGAAGTAGGCAGGCCTAGTGCCAGGTGGATTTTAGGCAGAGGAATGCTGGGACCAGTGGAGGATGATGACCTGGGCTATACCACTGTCATTGCTGTGGCATTGTTCTAAAACATGGCAACATAAATGGAGAGAAATAAAACAACAAAGAAAAAAAAAATTAAAAGGGTTAAAAAATAAAACAAAGGATAGCAACAAAGGGAGGGGAGGGAGAGAAGGAAAAAAACCCAGTCATTTGTCTTACATATGGCAGATATCACATCTAAAATCATAATATAGGGTTGGGGTTGGTATAAATGTTAAGTTGTTTACTTCACAGACACAAGGTTTGATTTTTATTTTTTGGACAGGAAATTTGGCTAGGCTTCTAATGGCCCACAAAGGCAGATAGCCTAGTACTAACCTATGAACCTATAATAGGCAAGCAGGAAATATTTTACAATGCCATGTGTAAGATACTGTCTGCATTCATAGTACTATAGCCCTATGCAAGGATATGCATTCAGAGCAGCAGTGACACAATTACCATTACTTGTTTTGTGTGCACGGGTGTGCTGTAGGACTTGTGGGCAAATGTGTAGTGTTGTATCTACAAATAAACAATCTCTGTGTGGAGTAGTTTATCTATGGCCCCTTACAAGCAATCTATGACATAGCATTATTCAGCAATGCTCTTAGAATTACACATATGAATATGAGGCTGTGCATGTATTGGAAGACTGGTAAACACATTTCTGGTGTTATCATATACATGTGAAATACCAGTGTTCATGGATGCAATAGAAACAAAGAAACACAATTATTGCTCCACAACATAATGACATGTACCTTTAACCCACTACCCACGTTATATAATAAAGAGGAAATGTCTATTCCAGGTAAACACCCCACATTCTTCCCTATCACTATACAGACATCTCCCCACCAATTTAACAAAATATATACCTAAACTCCTATGTACACATTGTGTGGAATCATTGCTGGCAGCTACACTTGTCTGGCCATCTGTCTGTCTATTAGACCACTATTGCAGATAGGCCCAGCTCATGTTGGAATCATGCTAGGCTATAGAAGTCCTCTGTCTTGTGTCCAACTTGTGGGTGTATGAAGAACATTGCTACCAATGCAATGCTTTGTAATTCCCTTGTATTACATGTAACCTCAGTAACCTAGCATGTCTGATGACATCTGCCAATGCAAAGGTCACTTATTATGTTTATGAAATGCATATCTATATAAAACATGCAGAATTAAATGTAGTTGCACTATGCAACATGCAATCCAGAAGCTAAGCAGTAACACCTTTATTGGGACACTCTGCAGTGTGTAAACATATTAACTGCTACTTACTAGATGTCTTCAAAATTATTGTAAGAAACAAACATACATACCCCTTCATCTGGAGAACATTTCCATTTTCCTCAGGTATGGAAGACCATTGCCTATAATAGTCTCCTGAGTTAAAAAAAAGAAACACAAAGAAATCATAATTTACATGTCAAAAGCCATAACACATACAGGAGAGTACAATCTAATGAACAATCAGCTAGAATATGTTCTTCAATACGTCTCAAATAACTTTGCTCTGAAATCTTCATCTGATCAGCCTTGAAGGTCAGGATGGTTCCTCCACAGGTCAAAGAAGTGGTGCTAGCACTGGTCACCAGAACAGAATATACCACTGGCAAGAGACAGTACTTTGGCAAGACTGTAGAAGAGGTACACTTTATATTGGGGACCCTCACAATAGTCAACTGTCAGATGCTTCCAGTGGTCTCTATACAGCAACTACAAAAAGATTTTTCTTGTACCACCAGGGAACACTGTCAACCTCAGTGCCATTATAAGCCATAGCCATTTTCAAGGACACATTCTATACAAATACAGTAAGCCTCCTGTGGTCACACACACATTGAACTGCTCAGCATGTGAAGCTTCACGGCGCGTCCACATGCCCAATCTGTCAGTCAGCTCAAATTCAGCTGACTAAAATGACAGGTTTGGGCACCGAGCACTTCAGAGCATTCAATTTAATAGACACAAAGAGGCTGAGCTCTGAAAGATAATGCTAGGAACAGCAACAAATAAATGTCCACACCATGGCATAAACAACACACCAAGAAACAAGAGGGGTGGAGGAAGGCCGGGAGTGAGCAACTAATGCATCAGTGACCATTGAAATATCTACTGCTATGGTAAGTTTACTTAAACAACTGTGCTATGTTCATCATAATGATCACTGCTGCAGTAGATTACCCTAATGTACTACTTCTGTGAGATGGAAGGAGAAAAGTCCAGGACACCCTGGAGAATTGTCCTAGCAAAGTCTGATCTGGACCTAGAAAATGAATCAATCTTGTAATGCCTTGTAAATGCATGTACAGAGGACCAAGTCTGCTTCTAGGATCCTTTTAGAATCCAGCCCTTTCCAAAAAGCCATAGATGAGGCCAAGGCCCAGGGAGAGTGGGTCTTGATCCTGCCTGGAATAGTTTTGTTGTGACGAGTATAGCAAAAGGTAATATCAGCCTTAGACAACCATTTAGAAATAGTCTGCTTTCATACAGGTTGTCCATTTTTCTTACCTTCACTTAAAATTAACAATTGATCAGAAGATCTGAAAGATTTAGTTCTGTCAAGATAGCACCTGAGTTGTCTGTGGAAGGTATGGTGTAGCCTTTCTTCAACACTTATAATTCCAGAAAAAAAAAACAGGAGCAGATGGATAGTTTGGCTTAAAGTAAACTCAGATACAACTTTAGGCATAAAAGAAGGATTAGCGCTCAAAGAAACCCTGTGTCTGTGGAAAATTAGATAGTGTTCGGTCACCATATGAACTTGCAACTCATGTACCCTTCTTGTAGATGCCAGAGCAATCAGTAAAACTATTTTCCATTTTAAGAACTTCAAGTCAGCCAGGTTAGCTGGTTCAAATGGAGCAAGTTTTAGCTTTGCTAACACAAAATTAAGATCCCAAGGAGGGATCAGTGGTTTTCATGGAGACCTCTTATGCAAAACCGCTTTCAAAAAAATTTTGACATGAGAATGCACTGAAAGATGAGGATCCATGGGCAAACATGCTGAAATGGCTGATAAATTAACCTTGATGGAACAGTAAGAAAGGCTATAGGATAGCATTGTAAAACCAGAAAACAACTAGCCCTGAATGGGTGCTGGTTATGTTGTTGGCACCAGCTAGAAAACCTTTTTCCATTTGCTAATATATGATTTTCTATTAGCAAGCTTTTTTGTCTCTATTATTACTTGCTGCACATCCTCAGAAAACAAGTGGCTAAAAGGAATTAAGACCCTATCATCCAGGCAGCCAGTTGATCGGGGTTGGGGTGTATCAAACATCCCTGATCTTATGTGAGTCGATCCATTTGTGAGGAAGCTTGTGGAAATGGTCCCTAGCCATTTCCAAAAGAAGGGAGAATCACTGCTGCCTGGATCAGAAGAGAGTCACCACAATGATGTTGGGAGATTCCTTCTGAATTTTCAGAAGTACACTAGATATCCTTAGAAAGGGTAGAAAATCATGCAGGAACAATCATGTCCGAAGAGAAGAAAAGGCGTCTATTTTCTTGGCCTTCTTGCATTGAGTCCTGAACAGAATTGTTCCAGCTAAGACAGAAGGCAAACATGTCTACTTGAGGAACTCTCCACAAATAGATTAAGTCTTGGAAGATACTCTGATCTAGTTTCCATTCGTGACAGGTCTTGTCCTGCCCAGCTTGTTTGCCACACACTATTTCTCTGACCGAATGTAGGATGCATGCAGAGTGAGACTGTGCTGTGAAGCTATATCCCAAGTAACACAGCTAGTCTGCAAAGGAAGTGTGACCTGGTTCCTCTGTACTTGTTGATGCACCACATGGCTTTAGTATTGCCTGTCACAACTTGAAGACGTCCAGGGGACTAAAGATGGTTCACGGAGTTGCAGGCCTTGATCCAGGCAAGCATCCCTTTTAAAGTTATGTGGTTGCATTTGTCCCTGGAGTCTTACACACCTTGCACTTTTATACCTTCTGAAATTGCTCCCCAGGCAAAGTCTAAGGAGCCTGTGGTGACTTTGGCTTCTTTGGAACAAGAAGGGAGAAAGGGAGGACAGATTTAAGGATATTTAATGTCTCTACCAAGTGATTTCTTTTCTGACAATCCCCAGCACTGGGATTTGAAAAGATAAAGGATGTTGGTGCTGGGACCAAAGATACTTAAGATACCATTGTATCTTTCTCATGTGAAGTCTTGCCTGGGGTATAATGAAAATCATAGATGTCATGAGACCCAAAATCTTGAGGTATTCCCTCTCAGCAAATGAAGTCTGAATGAAAAAACATAGAAATAGATCCTGATAAATTTCCATTTTTTTCCTGTGTATGAAAAGTTCTTCGAATTGAAGTGTCTAACTGACACACCAGGAAAACAATCCTGTGAGAAGGTGTCAGAAAAGACTTTTGAATGTTCTCTTGGAATCATAGCTTGTGTAAGAGATCACTCACCCATGTAAGAGACCCCTGACACTTTGAAAAAGACTGCAAAGATAAGCAAGTATAAATATGGAAAAAATGTGGACATCTTGTAGCCTGCAGTAAGCTATAACTGGAGCTAGACACTTTGTGAACACTGTTGGAACAATGGCTTGATCAAAGCATAAGTAGAGAACTGATAATGTGATCCAGACACACAAAACCTTAAAAGACACCTGAAGTCTGGATGAATAGGGATTTGATAATAAGCATCTTTTAAATCTAGTGTTATCAGGAAACTTGAATGAGGAAGAAGAAGAGGTAACAGGTTGTAACATGACATCATTTTGAATTTGGACACTATTACAAACAAGTTTAGGAAAGACAAATCCAGAACTGGCCTTCAAGCCTTCGGGTTCAGAAAATTCCTTCTGCAATAGCTCATAATATTTTCTGAGGGACTGAGAAACCTAATTGTTCTCCCACTGAAAACAATGGCACATTCTGGAAACAGTCTCAGAGAAAGAGAATACCCAACAGGGGGACGCAGAAGCTGAGCTCTCCTCTGATTCTGAATCAGAAAACTAAGGAGAAAACCTTTTATCTGTCCCTTCATCTTTCTGTCCAGATTCGGAATCTTGAATCTGTTCATGGAAACTGATATCCTTCCTTTTTCTCCCAAAAAACACCATATAAAAATTATCAATAGAACAGTGCTATTAATGGCAGCAGCAGCTTCTCCAAGGATTGGCACAACATTCTAACTAAACAAAGAAGCCCTCCCAGTTAGTGTGCGTCTCTCTCTCTCTCTCTCCCTTTCCCACTGAGGGGACGCCAACAGTGGCACAGGATGTGGCTAACCCGAGCCCATAGCAGCTGTAAGTGTTACTCTAGAGGGATCTGGGGTAAAAGATGAGTGGTCTAAGGAACAAGCTATAGCCACAGTAGAGTCACTCACCTGTGTCTGAGGCAAACTGCTAGCTTGTTGTGGTGGCAAAGGCTGTTTAACTTTTTTCTTTTTGTGTCTGGAAAAAGGACCAACTATGAGACTGGTAGTTAATTCCATGGTCAAGCCAAAAATGGTGCCTCTTTCCTGGGAAAAACACGTAACAAAAGCCAGTAAAAATGTAGTCTTTAAAATTCACTTTTTTCCACAAAAACAAATGTAAAAATCACCTTAAAACACTTTACCAGACCCAAAAAGTAAAATAAACACAATTTCTCCACACAAAAAGAGATCTCCCATTTAAAAGTGCAGTTAAATATCATGACAGTCCATTAAGACATGCACTCCTAGCTTAAAAATGACTTTCCAAAACATAGAAGTACAATAAAATAACAATTTATTTTCCCCAAAGGGTAATTATCTGCTCAGCAAAGGAAGAGCACAAGCCAATTATCGATCTTCGAAAGCCTACAGAGGAGCATATTCTTTGGTGGTAGGAAAGCTCTGAAGGGCTTGTCATCGAAGCTTCACATTTTAGTCAGCTCACCTCAAGCCAACTGAGAGTTTGGGTGCATGCAAGATGCCCTGAAGCTTTGAAAGCAGACTGGCTGTTATATCCTTGGTGGGATAACCCATATAACTAAGGACACTGCAGCATTGATCAATAAGTTGAACATTATTTATTTCTGCACAAAGCATCCCCTCAAAATACTGCTGCTATACTGCATGAGGTATGTATAAGTGACACGGAGGTGTAATACTCTGAAAAGGTAGAAAGACAATGCACAGCAGCAGTTCCAATTATAAGCAAGATAGACAGCTAATGACTTTATTAATTACTTTCATCTACCATTGGAATGAAATGTGAATGTATTCCTTCAGAAAACATGTAGGAGACAAAACAAACCTGCCAATTATAAAAGTACCTGCTCTAATGTCCCTGCTGGTTAATTGGGTTCGGTTAAGGTGATATCACACCCCAGAGGGAGTGGTTTTAAACTTACAAACCACAGTCCTGCTCATACTTTCTTCATTGTGGGATTGGCTCTTTGAATGATAGCAGCACTTGTGAAGGCGCAAGGCTGAGCTGGTCAGATAAAGAGACCAAAATAATGCTCTATGTTCTGAGTGATTTGTACCTGGATAAGATCCGGGCATGCGTGAGATGACCTGAACTGAAGAAAATAGAAATCTGACAGGAGTTGGGTGAACACCTGTCATTCCTGGCAGGGATCACCTGCTTCGGCCACCAGTGTCATCACAGGTACGATGATCTACATAAGCATTGGCCTGACCAGCTGGCCAACTGGGTTCACCAGATAGTGGCAAGAAACCCAGAGTCCAATAGTAAGCATTGTTATTTTTTACATTTTTATTTAAATTAAATACAAGCTTAAAAATAAACTATAATGTTACATAATTGAAGGTATTTGGTAGAAGAAATATGTGTAAATGAAAATATGTATCTATAATGTTATTATAATAATACAGCAGAAATAAACATCTGTACACAGAAATACATCTGTACATAAATATATATGGAATGTTTATGTGCTAATATACTTGTCTGTATAAATGCAAATCTTTATGCATGAGTAATAATATATGTCAGTAAATTACAGACAACCTTCTGCATGAGTATACTTACTATTTTTCATGCATATTAACGCATGTATTTATATACAAAAAAATTGCTCTGCCACAGAACTTCGTTTACAGTATGTACTACCTTAGTTAGCAGTTGAAGTACATGCACACAGTTTTTATAAAAAAGGGTTTTGCTTGTGTAGACCAGAAAACATTTATTAATATAGTAATTCTATAAGACAGTTATTCCTTCCACAATATTAACTGCATGCTCAAGATGGCTGAACTCTCAGTCAGGTACCACACCCTAGTCAGAGTTGAGGCTGAGAGAGGGCAAGGAAGTTGCAGTGTTGAGTGAATGACCAGCACACAGTTGAGTCGGAAATGACCAGTTGTATTACCTCTGTATACATTTAAACCATCCCTTTATATGCTTACATTTATTAGCTAGAAAGCTATCAAAGCACACATTATTGCCCTGAAGTATATATATAGTATATTCCTCTGTAACAGTATTATGCTTTGTTTAATTAAGATTATTTTGAAAGGAAGTGAAAACTTCTTTCAATTGTTACATTTTTATGTCTGTACAGCTTCTGCTTCTGTTGGAAAAAAAATTCACACTGTTACATGAACCTGCAAATTAGGTACACAAACCATAACAGTTTAAAGTAGAAGCTAGACTAAAAGTATATAGAAAGTTTCCAGAAAACACCCTTCCCCCAGCAGACAAGCTGTGCACACATATTAAAGTGTAACACTTTGAAGGAAGATGCAGCCCTACTGCTCATAACTTGCATTATTGGAAATATTGGCAAACTATGAAAATTAAGAAAGATGTTAATAAATATTTAAACAGACACACACTTACCAAATGTTGCAGTAAATGAAACACTTTGCATAGTATTGTAATTATATCCAAGATGTTAAGGAAACCATGGAAAGTATATGTAAACAACAACTGTCTTGCGTCTTCTTTATGTAGTAGATGAGATTACCTACAACAAATCTCAGCACAGCAGGAGATTCACCAGATTAGTTGAAGTCGCTGGTAAGTATGAAAAAGTAGAAAATGCAGTGTTGTGTCTTTAACTGATTTCACTGCTATAATGCAGTATAATGTCCTTCATACATTTCATTACTATATAAACTGCAAGTATTTGTAAAGGACGGTAAATGAAGGCCTGCACTACTTTCAGTACATTATACTGCAACCAATTCTAAAAGACATGTCAATATATAAATGCAGTATGTTGTCTTTAACTGATTTTATTAGATATATAACTACAGCTATTATAAAGTATGATTTCTGTACAATATTGCAAATAAATGCATATCAGGCACAAATTCAAAGTGTAATTATGGTTTATGTTACTATAGTTGAGTGCAGAATGTAAACCCCACCAAGAATTGGTAAACATACACTCACTCTTCCTGTATGAAAATAATTTCCTTTATCATTTCCTTGTATGCATAAACACTTCCCCTATCATTGTTCCCATTTATGCATAAGCACTTCCCATACATTATGTTTTAGTGCAATAAAGATTTATAAATATAAAATTGTTTTATAGTAAGAAAGTGAATGTTGTTTAACATTATGTTTGAATTTATTGTGTGCCTTTCTTCACCCCCCTTTTCTCTCGTTATTATTTTAATTATGCATTACTTTGTCCTGCATTATTTTTCTCTCACTCATTTCTGTTCATTTTTTTTACAAATCCAAATTCCTCATAAGCAGCCCAGCTGCATACCTCCCAGGTTAGGGAACATTCACCCTCTGGCTGTCTAGAGACATCATCAAAGGGTTGTCACCCTGGCATGTGACAGTCTGGAAAGCTTCACTGAATAGAGGTTTTGGGACTTGGCTGAAGTCATGGACAGTCAGCTTCAGCCAATCAAGGCTTCAATACAGCTGACAAAAGACTTGCTGCCCCATTCAGAGCTGAACACTTTACCACCACATGCCACCGTCCCCGCAACATCAGGGTCTTCCACTGCAACACATTATAGCAGTGGAAATGTTTGAAGACTTGTGGATTGGGGACTGTTGTTGGCCACCACTACTCATCACCCCTTTCCTTTCCTTATCCTAACTCCTGCATCCTCTTCCATACTTCCCACCATCATTACCCTCTTATACAGGATCATAGCATCATAGGAGATAAATCCCTCCAGCATGTCCTATTTAAGTCTCAGGCCATATTTAGGTCCCTAGAACCCATAACCCTAGTCCTGTTTGATTTACGGATATGCAACAAGTTCATTAGGTTTGGGTCTTGGATTGCTCTGTAGGCCAAGCATAAGTCTCCCCTGAGAAGTCTATACAATGCAGAGTATAGTGTATTGGGTCTGTGTAAAGCACATGATGAAGCTCCTTGATCTTCTTTGTTAGAAATCTCAGTGGTCTCTCCAATTGCTGCAGGTGCTTTGTATAGTACATGCCAAATGAGGTGTTATACTCAGTTATAGGCCAGATAAGTGCCCGATATAGAGGGGTTATAACCTCTTTTGCTCTCAAGGTGATGCCTTTACTAATCAAGTGTGCTACATAGAAAGCCTTCCTTAATACAGTAAACACATGGTGGTCAAAGTTAAAAAAAATTCAGAAAATAGGGGAGTTGATCCCTACCACAAACATAGTGCCTCTCCTCTCCCACCTCCTCCAGCAGAGCCCTCTTGATGTGTTCCTGCTGTGACTTCCTCTTTCTTGTGTCTTACCTTTTTCAGTTTTTCCTATCTCTCCCATTCCACTCTTTAATGAAAACATCATGGCATCCACATAAGGATACTTCCATATAAAACATAATAAACCCCTTTATTTTTTAAATATTAATAATAATAGCTGTGAAGTCTGATGCTTGCCCTAGGTCTTCCAAGCATTTACGTACATAGCTACATTCATCCACAATACCAGAGTAACTACAAAATCATACTATGTCTATGGCTTTCATGTAGTCCTTTGCATATACTTAATGCTTTGCTTCAGACATTTAATGCTTTTGATGTATGTATGGATGTTTATCAAAACACCTTCACATTTCCTTAGTCAGTGAGAACAACCTCCCCCGACTGTGTTTGTATCCAGGAGCTCTTCATGGATAACCACTACAAAGGTACAAATCCTGGGAATATGAAGACCACCCTAAATCTCAGTTCCCTATTCTTAGTAAGACTTTCAGAGTAATGTACTTGGATGCTCAGGTTCACAAAACCCTGAATTTGTTACTTAAGCATAGCCGGCCATGTTTCAAGTCACCTTTGACAGGTCAAAGTAAAACTATTAGGGAATTATATTTGGATCTTCAGGTAAATAATGCATTGAAGACTCCAGATACACTCTTAAGGACTTAAATGCAGTTCAGCAATGATGTTGGCTTGGTCATATTGCCATTGACATTAGTGGGACATTTGGTGATGGCAGCATCTTTCTAATGACACAAAGGTTTCTAGTTCTGGTGAAATGTTTTTTTTTCATACAACCTATGTCTCACTATCCTCAAGACCCTAGTCTTAACTCCCTATAAACCCATTCATTTCTCTCAAGAGTGAGAGCCCTGTGGCCCATTCATTTACTGATTGGGGCGAGAGCTCATCGTCCCATTTGCCCAGGAGGCACCAGTCAGACATAAAGAGTAGGTTGTCATACTATGTGGTGCAGACCTTAATTGTCCCTCCAAACCTTCCCTTCTCAGTGACAGCTGTGACATTTACAATAGTTAGTTCCTAGGGAGATGCATGTATGAAAAAAGCAGTCCACCTGGCCACATGTAGTACAATGACATCTCATCCTTTAGTGCTATATGCCACACCCCTTGCACTGCTGTAGATGTCAGCATTAAATCGGACTAGACTACATCCCTCTCCCAGTATGGGTGATCTGGAGTTAATCACTCAATCCCCACCTTCCAGATTCCCATGTTGCTAACTGAACTCAGGTCATCTGAAGTGCAGTCAGGGGTTTATCCTTGAGTTGGGCTTAGTACTGTAGAAATAAGTTTGATGTAGTGGCAATTAATTACAACTATAAACAAAAGTCATATTTTTCACCACTAATGGAAACTGAATGTACTGCAACATGCTTGACTGTAACAGAGAAATGAGTGTGCATGCCTACTTATAAAGGACAATATGCCAGTTTCCCTTTTACAGGTATTAATAAAATGTTCTGAAAGACATAGGTGTAATATTCTCTAGGCTGGATTGCACTAATCAGTACAAGTTAAAGTTGATGACATCTTCTCAGTGACCAAAAATTACATTTTTGTAGAGAAATATGTATTATTGTACTTTTAATGCAGTGCCATTGCAGTGAAGATATGTCATGGACCTATATTGTATCCTGCACTATTTACTTTATTTATATATTTATTTTATGTTTGTTTACCAGGACAGACCAACTGGGTGGGAAACCCAAACCCATTTTCAGCAGAGCCTGGGGGGAATGCCTCAATAATTACAGAGAAAACATAATCTAAGAAACTACAATCATAGGATGAGACAACAAAAATAAGCCCACAGAGAATACATAATATAAGAAAATACAAACTTAAGTTGAGCCCTGCAAAAAAGTCCCATAAGTTACAAAGAATACATATGTAACATAAGAAAAATACAAAACATATGATGAGATGATTAACTTTAGCTCCTTTGGTTAATACTCATAAATGTGTTATGAAGAACATCATACGATTAGAGAAACATAACTATAATAATAGATACTCAGGGTAGAGTCCTGATTTCATGGCTCCTTTTCAGACTCAGTCTGGGAGCACTGTCATGTTGATTGTCTTGCTCATAGTCACACTGAAGGCAAATGGAAACTGTTAGAATCAAATCCATGAATACTGCCGGGTATATGCATATCAAGCACATGCATCAAACGGTGAGGCTGAAAAAAGATAATCATAAACAAAAAAGTTAAATAACGTTGGTTATGATATGACATGTGAAGCACTGATTAAACAATGAACTATTTCAGTGAAAATCTGTAATCAAAAAGTAAGTTATAGTTCGTTGTTGAAGCTGGGGCAGGCCCCCCTACACTTGCCATGCAGGGAGCTTCCCTTCTACATACTACAAATATTTCAGGCAGGGATATCAATATAAGAAAAACAATCCTTCCTATAATAAGCATCCAAGTTGTTCTTAAAAATATTTATAGGTTCATAGGTTCATAGGTAGGTACTAGGCTATCGGCCCTAGGGCCCATACAAGCCTAGCCAAAAAATGTGCCCTGGCTTTCGCCACCCAAGAAAATTATTTTCCTGTGCCCCTGTCGAGCAGAGCCACAGAAGTGATCACTGGGGTGAATTTCCCATTTCCCATCCAATCATCAAGATTTTTCTTGAAGAGTGCTAATGAGGAGCTCTGTTTGACATAGATAGGTAGTCTGTTCCAGAGTATAGGAAGTCTCTGGGACAGGAATCTATCCCTCCAGCATGTTCTGTTTATTGTGGTGACAAGGTTTAGATCCCTAGAGCTTGTAGCTCGGAGGGATTGGGATTTCTTTAAGTGGAGCATGTCCAACAGCTCAGGGTTTGACATAGCTTTGTATGTTAGGCAGAGATCGCCCCTGAGTAGGCGATATGCGATGGAGTAAAGCTGTAGTTTTTTGAGACGGTCTGCATAGGGCATCTGTTTGAGGCCAGTAATCCTATATGTGAGGTATTTCTGTGGTCTTTCCAGTTGTTGTTAGATGTCTTGTAAGGTACATACCAAAAGGGGTGTTGTACTCTATAATGGGTCTAATGAGTGATGAGTAGAGGGGAACAATGACCTCTTTTTTTCTGGATGAGAATCCTTTTGTGATGAGATGAGCCACGTAGAAGGATTTCCTGACCACTGTGGTGATGTGATTATCAAAGGAGAGACTACTGTCCCCCTGTGTCCCAAGGTCTCTTATCACATTTTCGGCATTAAGTAGACTACCAGCTATGTGGTAGTTCATGGGTACAGAGTTTTTACCAAAGGGGATGACAATACACTTTTTGGCATTGAGCTTCAGGCCATGGCTTTGACATCAGGTATCTGTCTCAGTGAGACCCTTTTGTAGTTTGTCCACATCGTTAGGAGTTTCGATTATGGCTCCTAGTTTGCAGTCATCTGCAAACTTTGTTAGCCAAAGACCTTCTGTGTTGGCCTGCACTTCAGAGAAGTAGATACCAAACAGGAGAGGACCCAGGACTGAACCCTGTGGTACTCCACTTGTCACTGGTCTGATGTCGGATTTGGAATCCGCTACTTTATTGCTTGCTTTCATATAATTTTGTAGTCTAGTCTATTCCATGCATCAGCTACTAACGGAATCAATTAGTATGGTTCTCATTCCTATATAATCTCTTATAAAGAATGTCTGATGATTCTCTCTTACTCTTTGATAACTCCAAACATTCTCAGAGATAGTTGTCTCTGAATGCTCTATATACCTGAATAAGATCTCCTGTTAGATATATATGAGACACTGTATAAATTCAGATATTAGTCTTTCATAATAACTTAAATTCACACATCCATGGATGCCCCTGGTATACTTCTGCTGCACTCTTTCCAATTTACTTGTCCCATTTTTCTTCTAAGATTTATATATTGTTATTCTATACTTTAGTCTGAGTCTGAAGTAACTGTCAAGCAATGATTTCATCATTTATGACTTTCTAGAGTTTATAAATCTTTTTATACAGCCTATAGTTTTATAACTATCATTAACCAATTACTAATATAATCAAAAACCTCCAATATGCAGGTCCTTAAATGACTCTACAGTTCCAATCTCTGTGTGCTATATTAATAGTTAACCCTCTGCCTATGTATCTCAAATCTCGTACGCTTAGTTTTTGATGTATTTATCAGCATATCATTCTCCTATGTCCAAATGATCAATTTAATCAAGTCCTTTTGTAGACAGGTCCTGTCTGTAACACATGTAATCAGTTTTCCCTCTTTCAAATCATCTACATACTGATTATAAAACACCTCAGATGAAAAAGATAAAATCTGAAAGTTGCAGCCTAAACAAGTATGGGCCTAGGATAGAGCCCTGTACAACACCCTGACTGTAAACTAGGATCTCACCTGTCCCATTGCTGTATGACACTTGTCGTGCCCTTTTTGCAAGCTATGCAGCTATCCATCTTATCTAGATTACATTATACATAGCAGCTCTAATTTACTGATCAGTGATTTGTGTATGGCCCTTTCAAAGGCTGAAGATAAGTCTATATAATTTACATCACATCACACTTTTTAATTTATAGTTGTTATTATATTATTATTATAGAACGTCATGTTAGAGGTTATTAGATCTCTTTTCAACATCTGCATGCTGGGGTCTGCTTCATAGTATCAAAAACCCACTTACAAGAAAATGACATGATCAAGACAACAACAGCAAAACGGCAGTTGATTAACTCCTCACATCACTGACAGTTTACCAAGGGAAAGGAGGCAGTTAACCAACAGTCATAAGTTTGCTCTTTTCTCCACTATAGTGCAATCTCGGAGTTGGTATATTTAGTTAGGGATTGGGATTTCTTTAAGTGTAGCATGTCCAACAGCTCTGGGTTTGACATGGCCTTGTATGTTAAGCAGAGATCGCCTCTGAGTAGACAATATGCGACAGAGTATAGGTGGAGGTTTTTAGACAGTCAGCATAGGGTATCTGCTTTAGGCCTGTGATTCTTTTAGTGAAGTATTCCTGCAGCCTTTCCAGTTGTTGCAGATGTCTTGAGAGGTACATACCAAATGAGGCATTGTATTCTATAATGGGTCTAATGAAGGATGAGTACAGTGGGACAATGACCTTTTTTCTGGATGAAAAGCCCTTAGTAATGAGGTGTGCCACATAGAATAATTTTCTGACTGTTGTGGCAATGTGGTTATCGAAGGTGAGACCACTGTCCACCTGTGTCCCTAAGTCTTTTATCACACTTTCAGTGTTTAGTGTACTGCCACCTATGTGGTAATTCATGGGTATGTGTTTTTTCCCAAAGGGGATAACTATACATTTCTTGGCACTGAGCTTGAGCCCATGGCTCTGGCATCAAGCATCTGTTTCTATAAGGCCCTTTTGTAGAATATCCACATAATTTGGGGATTCAATAATGTCTCCCAGTTTGCAGTCATCTGCAAACTTTGTTAGCCAGAGTCCCTTAGTGTTGGCCTGTACTTCAGAGAAGTAGATGCCAAACAAGCGCGGTCCCAGGACAGAACCCTGAGGTACTCCACTTGTCACTTGTCTGGAGCTGGATTTGGAGTCGACTACTTTTACAGTATGGGTTCTGTCAATAAGCCAGTTGGCAATCCATCGAGTGATGTAGGGATTAATGCCCAGCTTAGTAAGTTTATCTATGATTTTAGAGTGGAGGATGGTGTTGAAGGCCTTGGCAATGTCCAGATAGGCTGTGTGGACCACCTTACCCTTGTCCACAGTTCTGGAGACTGATTCAAAGAAGTCAATCAGGTTCAGAAGACAAGATCAGTCCTTCATAAACCCAAACTGCATGGAGTCCAGTGTTTGAAAGTTGCCAATATCTTTGTTCCATGATAATACGTTCAATGGCCTTGCAGATCAGGCTCATCAGACTGATGGGGCAGTAGTTCCCGGGATCCAAGATCCCCCCTTGTGGAGTGGGATAACTATAGCTGTGTGCCACTCAGTGGGCACAAAGCCTGAGGTGAGGCAATGATTAAACAAGACACTTAGGTGAGGTGCCAGTTCATTTTGTAGTTCATGTAGTACACAGCCTGGGATGTCATCTTGTCCCATGGATGCTGTATTCTTAGCTTTGGAGAGTGCATTTTTTACCTGTGTGGCTGTTATTACCAGAATTTGGCAATCTTTTGGTATTGAGATGGGCCCTTTAGGGGGGAAGTTTCCACTGAGTCGATCTGCCAGGATATTGGCAATATCCTTGTGATCAGTATATTTAATGCCATTCTGTTGTAGCTCAGAACAGATCTGAGCATTGCCATTTAGATTCTTGACATAGCTATAGAATGCCTTGTGGTTGTCTTTGGAATCTTTGGCAATTTTATTTTCGTAACTAGCTTTGGAGGATTTTATGAGGGATTTCAGCTTCTTACTGAGGCTGGTAAGGGAGTTTTTTGCATCCTGGGATTTTCCTCTTTTCTGCAACAGTTTTTTCCTTTTGTTGTAAAGTCTGTTTATGGCAAGGGACCACCAGATTGGCTTCCTTTTTTTGGAGGAGAGCATCTTGGTTCTAATGGGGATGGCACGATTCATGCATGAGTGGATGTGCTCGTACAGTGCCTTAGTGTAGGATTCAGCAGTCGAACTTTCAGTTCCCATCTGCATGGGTGTCATGAAGATAGTCACTTCTGACTTGAGTAGCATGAAGTTGGCTTTGGAGAAGCTGTTTACGGAGGTTTCCTTCCTGGGGGGTGGGGGTGGGATGTGGCTGTCAAGGGTGATTAGCTTATGGTCAGACCTGACTAACGAGGGGGTGAACATAGGTGTGGAGCATCGATTTCCCATGTTGGTAATGACCAGTTCTAGGATATTGGAGCCCCTGGTGGGACTAAGAATTAGTTGATCCAGTGCATTGGAATTTATGAATTCCAAGAACTGTTGGGCAAAGATGTTGGTACATGAGTAGTTTTCCCAGTTAATGGCAGGGTAGTTGAAATCACCCAGCATTAGGGTGTTTGGTTGTATCTTAATATTTTCCAGTATGTTTAGAAAGGTGTAGTGAGAATCTTAGGGCATGGTGGGGGATCTGTAGCAAGCTACAATTTGGATTGCAGTCTTACATAGTGTTAGTTGCACCTGGAGAGTTCCTCTAATAACTGAATTTCCAGTTACTAGTGCATCATTTCCAACCTGATATGAAGAGTCCTCCACTTCTAACTCAGTAGTGTCCACTCTGTCATTACAAATGAATGATCGTCATCACCATTAGTCTTATTAATCACAGTTTTCATTGCTTATTTCATTTACAATTCTCATCTACCTGTCTTTGTACCTCCATTTGAGCCATGTTGTCAACTTCAACCTTTCTCCTCTTTTTTCTTACAGTAATATTCTTTAATCCTTTCAAGTTCTGTTTATATTTGTTTTCTTTTAGCCTACACATTGCCTTTTTTTCCACCACTTCTATTGGAAAATGCGGTCATTCTTTGTACACTGAATGTTTTTTGATTGAACAATATTGTCATTTCCTGTAATCTGTGTGTTACATAATAATGAGATGTCATCTTAGAATATATTCTCTTTGTGTTATAGACATTAATCAATCTTTTTTTTTTCCTAATTATTTGTTGTGAATTTCTCCCTTCCTTTCTTTTTTTAACTTTCCTCTACATGCTCTGAATCCTCAGATTAATAAATACTTGTATCCTGAATTCTAAAGTTGTTATTGGTAGGATGTTATTTAACAGGGTTTGAGTGATCTTTACTGGAAAAGGACACTTCCTTTCCTGAGAATATTCCATTTGCAGTCCGCCTAATATTATTTATCTCATCAGCCCAGTCATTAATATATGTAGTAACAGTTTTCCAAGCAGTGACAATTGCACAAGGGCAATCATCTTCAGTAAGAGTGGATTTACTAATACTAATATTAAGCAAATCATCCAATTTTTGACATGAGGAACACAAATCCCCAATGTTATCAAGTGTTGCCTTTGTATATACACAGCATTTAGCACACTCGGCAAGATACTTATGCTGCAGCAAACTGTTAATGGTGTACTCATTTAAAGAATCTATTCTCAACTACAAACAATTAAATAATTAAAATCAGTCACAACAGTTTTCAAAGAAGTTTAAACAGTAATTTAAGTCAAATTGAGAGAGAGGAATCACAAACAATATGCAGTTAAAGATTAAATTAAGTAAACTGAGCTAACATTGCACAAGGTGAAGTAATTCAGAAAAGTAATCGCTCTGACATATCGTATTAGTTGTGCTAGTCACGCGGAAACACTGGACACCCTTTACTTTGCACGTGCATGCACTCAGTATCGTCTGCTCACTATTGTTCAGATTTGTACCTCCTTATATCAGCAAAATCAAACATAAAATAAAATATAATTCAAAATAAATCTTCTCCACCAAGCAGTTGCACAGTAAATCATAAGTCAACACTTGATGGTTTCATATAACCTTTGGAATTCTTTGCCCCCTTACTTAATATAACATCCTTCAAGGTCACACAGCTTACATTTCTGAAATAAGTTTGATATTTATGAGCAATTTTTGTTCAAGAAATCTGTACTCATTTATAAACAACTCTTAGGTTATACTTTTAGGTGCAAAGGTGACAGAACAGCTATAGCTTAGATTTCTGGACAGTACTTTACAATTGCTGTTTTTTCTGTACATTCAGATACATGAAAATATTTTTTTATAGACAACTTAATCTTAGTTGCTGTGACAATGTTACAGCAACACACTATATTTATGATCTTGCATATTACATGTTTGCCTCCATGAGATAAAATACTTTGCATGTTTCTTGAAAACTAAAGCTAATGAAATCTGTATTGAGCACACAAACTACAAGAATAAAAACCTCTGAAGGTCAAAAGAAAGCCATAGCTAGGTTAGGTCAAAGACGATATATGTCCCAGGAAGAGATTGTATAAAATATGAAAATCCATTCCTGTTAAACTGTGGTGCACTCACTATGTTTATGTGTCAAGCTGTCCATGCAACACTAACATTTTTAAGCAGCCATGGTTGAGTTTCCAGCTGTCTAAATGATTTGCTTGCGGTATATGTGTGTTAGGAATTGTTTACAAGACCTAGTATAATGGAAAAAATAATAGCAGGTATTCATTTCATGATGAGCATTTTTTCCCTTCACAACACTGGCAACTTTTTTTTTTGCATGTTAACTCTGGAAGAGTGGTTGAGGGAGTCAACAACTGAGGAATTGGGGTACTCCCTAGGATGCCAAATAACGTTGCTGCAATTCCATATCCACATTTCATTAATAAAGCTCTTTTTGCAGACAGACTGCCACAACAGAATATGTCCCTTCTAATAATAGGCTACACCTCCACTGAGCATGAAGAAGTAGCATAAATAAAAGCTGTGATGATATTTTGCATACAAATTCTCCATATACAAACACACACACACACACACACACACACACACACACACACACACACACACACACACACATGCGCACATCCACACATGCACACATACACATTTGTCATCAAATTATTTGAGTGGTGAGTCACTTATGAGTGGATAAACTCCAATGCTTGATAATGATCTAACGAATGGAGCACTAAGAGTAGAATGTATCTCCACTTGTTTCACACAAACACACACACACAAACATACAGATGCATACACTCACACACATGTACGTGCGTACACACACACACACACACACACACACACACACACACACACACACATGCACACACACACACACACACACACACACACACACACACACACACACACACACACACACACACACACAATACCTCATTTATATATTTGCTTACTTACTTTTATTAACCGGCTTAACTCTACAGGTATGGTCTATATTTTGGGAAGGCACAAAATGTGATTCGCACTGACTAGGGGAAATTTGTCCCTGAACATTGGGAAATTGCTCAACTCTTTTAGATAAGATCCATGATTTCTTTTTACCTCCACTTGAGATACCCACAGTCTTAGGCTAATGGAACCTTGGTATAATGTTTTATCAAAAGGATTTGCATACCTCTAACATTATTATTCAAGCCTTTAGATGAATACATGCTGCTATATTAAGGCTTTGATGACCCCAAATCACCATATGCATGCACACACATATCCATCAGTTGTACTTACTATCAGACGGACTCAGTCCTACCCCAAAATATTTTCTTCCTGAGTACACTTTTTAGGTTTGATAGTGACCATATATATATATATATATATATATATATATATATATATATATATATTTTATATATCTATATATATATATATATATATATATATATATATCTATATATATCTATATATATATATATATATATATATATATATATATATTTTTATATATATTTTATATATATATATATATATATATATATATATATATATATATATATATATATATATATATATATATATATATATATATATATATATATATATATATATATATATATATATATATATATATATATATATATCTATTGCATATAGATATATAGATATAGATATATATAGATATAGATATATAGATAGACAGGTATAGCTATATTTATGTATATGTGCGTATATGGATATATTACTAGTCAATGAAAACTAGTTTAGTCAACACGCAATACATTAACCGACTGAACTAAATTAATCATAAATGTAAACTATAAGGTTACATTTGTGATCCAAACTAAAAGATCATAAAATAACATAATATTACTTTCCATCACAAAAAACATAAAGTAAAATAACATTACTTTCCCACACAAAACCACCACATGCATTATGTTAAAACAGAGACACTTATACAATTATGTTTTATAAGGAGGACTTAACTCCTCATACGCTTTGATATTGGGGCTCCCAAATCAACTAACTTATATATACTAATTTCACTGCGACCAAAGAGAAATTACCATGAAATATGCTATAGCTAACAATCTGTAAGTTAACTATAGCATAATTCAGTTACTGTAACTGTTAGCAATTATGCCATATATAACACACACAGCTCCTAACAGGGCAGACCAAACATCATAACGTAACTGCTTTCACACACAGTCTCTCCATCCTCAACCTCCTCACCTCCTCAGGAAAAAGTCACAATAATGTATTTCAGCATGTTATGGTCTCACACAGTCTTCTAGGGAAGTCTTTTCAATTATTCGATACAGGAATCTTTAAGAAGGCCTAAATGTTTCCATTAACAGATTTTTTGATAAAACAGAAATATAATTATTACTTAAAGTAATTGGATAATGCAGTTCCCCAACCTCACCCAAACACACACACACACACACACACACACACACACACACACACACACACTGCTCTCTAGTAATATTCTGTGACAAAAACTGCATTTAGTGCAAGTTGAGAAAAGCAATTCATTATCCTACACATCCTACATGTATAAGTCTATTAAAAAGACAGTGCCAACAGCTGTCCTTTAGGAAGATATGTTGCTAATAAGACATTCTGGTACCATATACACATAAACCTATACTGAAATAATAGAACAAAAACTTTGTTTTGAGAGTATGAATGTAAGCCATGATGTACAACTATACACATTTAAATATAGTGAAAAAATAGAACACAATTAGTATGAACATAAAACATACATTAACGGGGGGGGGGCGTGGCCAAGGATGAACACAGGATAGCAGCAGATTTCTTCAGCTCCACCAATTTCATTACATTGACAGGAATTAATTACTTAAAAAATTAATTCTTGAAGTAATTTTCTTTCTAAATATGTTTGTTTTATATAGTTCTTGAACTATATCTAAAAAAGAAAGGAAATCTTAATAATATTCCTGTCAGAAATTACTTTGGAAATTTTCCTGTCAGTTTATCAGTCTGAAATGAGTTCCAGTAAGACAAATTCTCAAGACTCCAGCATCAAGAAAGAACTTCAGTCTCTGATAATTATAGTCCAGCAACTTACTGCTAAGATGGATAAAATGGATACTAAAATAGACACTTTCATAGAAAAACTACAAAACAAATAGACTTGTTACATATGGACCTGCAACAACAGAAGATCCAGATGACAGGCATAGAAGAAGCTGTGAATGACATGGAAAATAAAATACAAGAACAGGAAATCAACATTGAGTTTCTGCTGAAACAAAATACACATTTACAAACAAAGCTGGATGACCTGGAAAATAGATCTAGGCGCAATAACATTAGGATTTTTGGACTGCCAGAAAATATTGAAGGTAACAATATTACTTCTTTTTAACAACATGGCTCCCTAAAACTTTAGATTTACCAGAAGCATTCTCTTTTGGTATCGAAAGAGCACATAGATCTATAGCTAATACTAACTCTAACAAAAACTATCCTAGATCAGTTATAGTTAGATTTCTATCATCTTTGATAAAGAGATGGTTCTTAAATCTGCTTGGGCTAAAGCTCCTGTTAAGTTTAATGAGACAACTGTGCGTTTTGACAATGACTATTCTTCCATGGTAATTGCTAAAAGAAAAGTTTTTCTGCCACTAATAAGGGAGCTTAAAAGCACAGTTTAAAACATACCTTCTGTTTCCTGCCAAGCTTAAAATCTTCCTTCCTGATGGTCCTAAGGTCTTCGATGATTTAGACTCTGCTTTACTGTTTGTCAAAGAAAAAGGATTTTGGATAAAATAGAAGAAATGGAATGGGCTAGTTCTTCATTAAAGAAATTGGCAACTGAAGCTTCCTGGAAGACTTCAGAGAAGAAGAAGAGACTAAAAAACAAATGATTTGTTATATGTTTTTTCTCTCTCATCATTTTAGTTCATTATTAATCTTTTGAATATAGTTCCTGCATTTCCAGAAAGCCACAAATATTTTGGAAAAGATTTAATCAAAGTTATTCTCTATGTGCAAAGAAATGTTTTGTTTCATAACCAGTCAAAATGCCTGAGGATTTAATGGCAGGCTGTGACTCGATTTGTTTTTCTTTCTGAAAAAAGTAAGGTTAGTAATTTGATACATTTTTTATCTTTACCTTTTTTTTTCCTTCTTCTTTTATTATTTTCTTTGTTTAAACAATGACATTCTATTTAGATTATGTAGTGGGTAAAGGGTGGGGGAGGGCAGGGAGAGAACAGTAATGAAAATATCATTAATAGAATAATAACATATTTATTTCTTGTAAAAGTTTATAAGTTCTTCAAATGCTATTTCTAATTATACTTTCTTGATTATACTGCTTATGCTTGTTTGTAAATAATCTGTCATGCTTTAACTAATAATAATCAGAACTAAATAAGAGTAAATAATATGTTTTATTTTTAACTCTATTAATATAAACAGTAAGTAACATTCCATTGTATATACTTCTTACAGCTTTCTCTTACATGTTTTTATTTCTGCCTCACTCCCTTTTATTTTCTACTCTCTTTTTCTTTTCTTTATTAATATATAGAAATGCTTTAGATTGTGTGGGCACAGTGAATAATAGGATTTGTATGAAAATTGAGTTGGGAGAAGAATGCTGAGTTTTATTGCTTGTTGGTAATTTTGAGTTTAATTTCACTTGCATAGAGGCTGTGATGATCTGTGGAATACATTGTGGAGGTTCTGTCATGTTTAGATGCATTTACACTGCTAAATGAATGTTTGTCACTAGTTATTAATAAGTTTCCCGCCAAAATGTTAAGAGAGACAATCTGGGATGTGGGCTGTCTTATGCACAATGTCCTTGAGTTACCTCAGAATCTTCAAATCACAGAATTCTCACAGAGAAACTGAAAGCAGTTAGTATAAACATTGACAAGGTTATCACACTGACACACCACAGATTCAGGAAAAATACTCTGTTCATAAAATATGTCAGTTATAATGAGTTTAAATGATGTAGTTTCTTGTAGTAAGTAAATGTCTTATTTTAGAAGGCATAAAAAATGAAACATTTATTTAAATGTTTTTGAAAATCTACTTAACAGCAGCATAATAATCCGTGTTAAAAATTTGTGTTCCAAACATATACTTTACTATAACTCATTTAATTCATCTGATTGACAAACATAAATAATCTTATAACTCTATTCTGGAAGAAATGTCATGTGATATATTTTAAAGCAGTAGGTTAGCATGATTGTAAAATCTGGTTACCAATATGTGTTTGCTGTGCATTATTTTGTATAAAGCAGACAGATTTATTCTAGGGACAGCAAGTAGGATAGTGCTCTACTAACACACAACTCAGTGAGATCAGATATATATATATGTGTGTGTGTGTGTGTGTGTGTGTGTGTGTGTGTGTGTGTGTGTGTGTGTGTGTGTGTGTGTGTGTGTGTGTGTGTGAGTGTGATGGCTTTTTCTGAGAATCTGCATAACTATCCAATATGATTTATAATAATTTCTATGAATGCAATATTTTACTCTATTGACAAAATGAATGTTTGCCACAAGTTTTAATAAGTTTCCCGCCAAAATGTTAAGGGAGACAATCTGGGATGTGGGCTGTCTCATGCATAGTGTCCATGAGTTTCCTCAGAAGCTTCACTCACAGAATTTTCACAGAGAAACTGAAAGCAGTTAGTATAAACATTGACAAGGTTATCACACTGACACACCACAGATTCAGGAAAAATACTCTGTTCATAAAATATGTCAGTTATGATGAGTTTGGATGATGTAGTTTCTTGTAGCAAGTAAATATCTTATTTTAGAAGGCATAGAAAATGAAACATTTATTTAAATGTTTTTGAAAATCTACTTAACAGTAGCATAATAATCTGTGTTAAAACTTGTGTCCCAAACATATACTTTACTATAACTCATTTAATTCATCTGATTGGCAAGCATAAATAATCTTATAACTCTATTCTGGAAGAAATGTCATGTGATATATTTTAAAGCAGTAGGTTAGCATGATTGTAAAATCTGGTTACTAATATGTGTTTGCTGTGCATTATTTTGTATAAAGCAGACAGATTTATTCTAGGGACAGCAAGTAGGATAGTGCTCTACTAACACACAACTCAGTGAGATCAGATATATATATATGTGTGTGTGTGTGTGTGTGTGTGTGTGTGTGTGTGTGTGTGTGTGTGTGTGTGTGTGTGTGTGTGTGTGTATGTGTATGTGTGTGTGTGTGTGTGTGTGTGTGTGTGTATGTATATATGTGTATGTGTATAGGTATGTGTGTGTGTGTGTGTGTGTGTGTGTGTGTGTGTGTGTGTGTGTGTGTGTGTGTGTGTGTGTGTGTGTGTGTGTGTGTGTGTGTATATGTGTGTGTGTATATGTATGTGTGTGTGTCTGTGTTTATGTGTGTGATGGCTTTTTTTTTTAGGTAATAACGCAGGTGTTTCTGAGAATATGCATAACTATGCAATATGATTTATAATAATTTTTATGAATACAATATTTTACTCTATTGACAATAATGAGTTTAAGTAAATGCTCATATACAAACAATTCAAGATTTTTTGGAAGCTGTTGATAGAATTCACATGACAGAAAATAGATGCATCTTAATGCATGTAATGTCTGAATCATATTAGCCAAAGTTTTTGATTTAAATGAATGTTAGAACATAATTTTCTCTATTCTTGATTTCTAACATTAAGATTATTTGAATGCTATTAGAATACAAGTGTTATATATTACATAGATCTATATAATAGTATGAACAGTTTTTAAAAAAAAAAAAAAAAAAGTTTATTTTAGTTTATATGATGCTGTTTTACCAAATGTGTAGTTTTGTCTTGATAGATAATTGAATTGAAAACTGTTAACCTCAGTTAAATATAACTAGTATTAAATTGATAAGGTGGTAGCTGAGGTACTGCTGCTTAGGGTAGGGGGTTAACTTGAGTAGTAAATACTGCTCTAAGTTGGAGTTTTCAACTCCAGGCGAGATGCAAGGTTTAATCCTTACATTATTTTCACTTGTTCATTGTTATATGTATATAGTTTTGACATCCACAATATATTTTGTACACTCATTGTCACTACAAACAAAATTGAATCCTATACAAAATCCCATAAGAGATTTAATAAATACAGCTATATTTAAAGGTACACCTAAAAGAGGAGATGTAACATTATTTATCTTGTTATTTGTTATTTCGATCATAAGATTCTTGAGTTTTAAAATGCCAAATGACATCTTTAAAAGGAATTTCTTTAAACATTAATGGATTGAATAATCCGTGTAAAAGGGCAAGCCTAATAAGATACATTAATCTACACAAGGCCAATCTAGTCTTCCTGCAAGAAACCCATCTCTTGAAAAAAGATATTGATAAACTAGCCACTAATAAGTATACAGTATTGGTTAGTTCAGAGCACACTCAGAAAAAAGAGGAGTGGCTATTTTATGGAATAAAAGTATGCCCATTCCTAAAACCATTAAGTCTTATCAGGATGACAAAGGAATGTTTTGTATGGTTACAATACAAATTAATGGGAAGACTTACACTTTAATTAATGTATATTGGATACCTGGAATTGGTATTAATACAGTGAAACATCATATTGATAAGATCATATCATTCTCTGTAGGGATATTATTTTAGCTGGTGATTTTAATTGTATACTACATGAAAGTGATACTACCACTATAAAGAAAAGAAGAATTACATCTAATGCAAAACATTTAAATGATTTTGCTAATTCTTATCATTTGAATGATATTAATAATCAGATAGAGTCAAAATCATTACCATACACCTTTTTTCTAACAGATACAAAACTTATTCAAAAATAGATAGGGTCTTTATTTCTAACCAGATGGTAACAGATTTAATTAATTCCAAAATCATTTCATGTCCTATATCTGATCATAACTCAATTGTTTTTGAATTCATGATAAAAAATACTCATAATGTTCAGATCAAAAGGATACCAGCATACTTAACTCAGCTAAAAGACTATAAAGAATATATACTTTCAGAAGTACAACATTTTCTAGACATCAATAATACTCCTGAAGTCTCCATTGTCTATGTTTGGGATGCCTTAAAATCATATCTATATGGACAAAGCATCAGATGGTATAATAACAAAAGGAAATCTTGGGATAAGGAATTGTTAGATATTCAAAGTAAACTAGACTCTTATAAACATAATAATAAAGAAAATATTATGGACAAGAAAGTTATTGAAGAAATAAACAAACTAAATGAGAAATACAAAGAAATTTTGACTCATAAAGTTAAAATAACTTTAGAGAAATACAAGTTTTTGTCTTATTCAATAAGCCCCAAATACTTACATAGACTTAAAAATAAAACAAAAAGATTGAATAAACAAAACCATATCAAAGAAATCTTTTCTCTAAGGAAAAGAAGAATGTTTCTAGTATACCAGAAATACTGGATGAATTTAGAAATCACTTTCACAAGATTAACCATAACAACATTAACATGGAACCTAAAGATAAAATAAAGGAGTTTATAACCACAAACATGAATAAAAAGCTTAATAAACAACAGATTAAACTATTGGACAAGAGTATTTCATATACAGAAGTTATTACACAAATAAATAAGCTTAAATCAAACAAAGCACCGGGTAATGATGGTATTATACCAGAGATATATAAAATCCTTTCTAAAACTACATATTCATTAATACATAAGGTTTTTATTCTGGCCCAAACTGAGTTAATAACCCCCATCTTGGCAATATACATTTATTTCACCAATTTTAAAACCTAATAAAGATCCAACTAGATGTTCTTCATATCGACCCATCTCATTACTTAATGTTGATTATAAAATGTTTATGAGTATTTTTGCTGATAGATTGAAGACAATTATCCCGGCATTATAGACATAGATCAGACGGGCTTCATTGTAAATAGAAATACTTTTGATAATATAAGAAGAACTTTAACATTAATTGATTTTGCAAATAGGAAAAGAAAGATTTAACACTTATTAGTCTTGATATAGGTTCAGCATTTGATTCAGTAAGTTGGGACTATCTGTTTACCTTACTGAAATGCACAAATTTCTCTGATGCATTTGTAAATTTAATTGAGCATTTATACAAAGGAACGCTGGCTTATATTAAGGTAGGAACATATGTTTCACAAAAATACCCATTCTTAAAGGTACAAAGCAAGGATGTCCACTTTCTCCACTATTATTCACTTTAGTAATGGAGCCTTGGGCTAATTTGATTAGAAACAGTACTGACATAGAGGGTTTTGAAATAGAAGAAAATACAACATCAAAAATTCAACTTTTGCAGATGATGTTCTAATTACATCAGCAGGATCTAATTCTTCTATGCAGTCTTTATTTGATAAAATGATGAATTTTAAAAGTATTTCTGGTTTAATATTCAATGAAGAAAAACTAAAATACTACCTATATATACACGACAAAATACTCTCATTAGTGATTTTACTAAATATGTACCCAACTCAGGTCAGATAACTTATTTAGGTATAATACTATCTAAAGATATTAAATCTATTATATATAATAACTATAATACCTGTTTTCTTAATATACAAAATCTGTTTTAATACCTGGAATAATATGTTTTTTACTATGGAGGAGAGACTTACAATTATTAAAATGATAATATTCCCCAAGATTTTATACTTAATACAATCAATAATACTTTCACCTACAAAAATAACTATCAAGAAACTGAATACACTAATGTTAAATTTCTTATGGGCACCTAATAGACCTAGGATTGCATTAAAGAAACATACTAATAGCTGGTCTCAAGGGGGTATTTCTTTTCTAGACTTTAATTTATATATTATCTCTTCTATTATAAAAGTTATTACTTTATTAATAGATCGGTCATATGTCGCAAAATGGAAAGATTATTGGGAGCTAATTAGTATGCACTTCATGAAAATCTCCTTAACACATAAAAATATGATTATAAATAACTCCATGTTGTGGTTGCTAAAGGAATTTTGTACTTCACCTATTACACCTAAACATATGGTCTGTTACCCATTAAATATTATTATTAGTTATCGTAACTTTATATTCATGCACCCTAAGTATAGGGAATGGAATTTTATTGTATTCCCTATAATTTATACTCAGGGTATGCTTATGTCATCTACTTCTGAAGGAGCTCATTTAGCTACAGATAATAATCTAAAGTACTGGTATCAGCTGATATCTGATAATAAAGTTAAAAATCTAGATTTCTTAAAACAAGAATTTGATCTAAGAGAAACTTGCTGGTTAGAGGTTCAGATCTTTAGACAACATCTCATTGATAGAATAGATCGAATGTCTATAACAGTTAAAGAATCTATTCCAAAACTGATTGATTACTTGATAATAAATTTACAGCATAAAGTTTCTGATAAAGGTAAACTTTCATATATACATAAAATTATCAGACAAGAAACTTTTACAATGTAGATTCATACTGGAATTATTTCACCTCTATTAATGGGGACCCACCAACTCAACAAGATAAACAATATATATTGAATCTGCTTATAGAACTACATCTTCCATTGTCTGGAGACTTTATACATGGAAATTTTTACATAGATCTTTTTATACACCTTTGATGATGAATACAATTAATAATAAAGATAATCTATGTAAGAGATGTAATGTAGAAATTAATGCTGACTGGGCTCATATGTTTTATGACTGTATGAAGTTGAAAGAATACTGGAAGTCAATTAATGAATTTTGCAGGCTCTTTTACAGATAATTTCATTATTTCTAAGTCTCTTATATTATTCAACACACCTGTACCTCAATGTGTTAAAAAGATTAAGCTTCCCTTGTTATGGTCTATCCTAGCAGTGGCTAGGAAAATAATAACTAGAAATTGGATTTCAGATACACCTCCTTCGTTCAATGAATTTAAAAATGTTATGAATATAATGTGTCATATGGAAATAAGCAGAATTAGAATGAGAACAACTAGAAAAACATCACATTTTATTGTATGGGATAATTTACAAAATTTGTTAAAAAAATTCTAATTTCAATAGCACAGTAGTTTAGTTTAATTAATTGATCTGATTGTAGTGGATGTCTTTGTAAATACTTTAGTTGTTTTGTTGAATATTATAATAATACCTATTTTTAATTATTTGTATAAAATTGTTATGATATTTCTCTTATATGTTAAAACAATAAATTTGTTTAAAAAAAAAAAAAAAAACATACATTAACAGCTCCCTCACAGATTCTGTTTGTGCTTCATAATAAGAGGCATTAACACTATTGACAGAGTACAAGCAGTATGAGACACATATAGCACTACAACATATGTTTCTGTTGGCTTTAAAGGAAGATCAGCATCTTTCATAGGTTCATAGGTGTGTACTAGGCTAATGGCCCTGGAGCCTTTACAAGCCTAGCCCATAGGATTACCCTGGCATTGTACCACCTGACCTTAGTTCCTAGTGCCTCTGTCGAGTAGAGCCACTGGAGTGACTCCCAGGGTGAATTTTCTATTTCCCATCCACTTATTTACTTATTTATTTATTTAAGTTTGATGACTGGGGAAGTCCACTGGGCCAAGAAGAGCCTGTTTTCAGTGGAGGCTCGGGGGAAAATACACCACAATAATTGCAAGTTACATTTCACATGTTACAAAAGGACATAGTTCATACAGCTAATTAAACATTTACAGATAAGCTCCATGATATTTGCAATTGGCTTGTCACAATGTTACAAAAATGAAAAGACATAATTCAATACAGAAATTTCAACTCTTACATAAAGTGAATATTTTTGTTATAAACTCAGTTGTAGGTTTAACATTTCAAAATATATAGCTACTAGACATTAGTAGGTTGGGAAAATATGCATGGAGAGGGTAATAGTATATTTGAGATTGGAGGGTATAGTAGAATAGATATTAGAGTGAAAATTAGTTTTTAGTAGGGGAGGGATTGTTTTGGGTGGGATGACGTAATAGTAGAGATAGTTGGATGAGTTAGTGCAAGGTGGAAATGGGGGTTGTTAAGTTGGAGAGTGGCAAGGGCATTCCCATTTGGAAGAAAGATGAGAGAGTAGCTAAGATTTGAAATTTGTATGGTTAGGTAGGTTGAGCAGGTGTGTGGGGAGAGAGTTCCACTGTTTAGCTAAGGAGTGGGACAGCAGTAGATGGCCAGGAGGTCGTGCAGGTTTGTGGACCTGAAGGAGATTTTGGGTTTTGGATCTGAGTGAGCAGTTGGGAATGTAAGGTTTTAAGAAAGTAGCGAGAGCTGGGCAGTTGGCAGGTTTAAAGATGAGCTTGTGGCCAATGGAGAGTTGTGGGTAACTGAGGTAGATGGGTAGTTCAAGCCAGTTGAGGGTGAGGAGGCAGTGGCAGTGGTGGGATGAGTTTTTTGAATTGGTTGCAAATTTGGAGATCTTGTGGTAGCAGGATTCAAGTTTGGACCGAAGGCCAAGGAGGAGATTGGTGAAAAGAGGGGCACCATGCATAAGGGAGGGGAGTAGGAAGGTGGATGCAAGAGTTTGATGGGTAGTGGAGCTTAGGAAGTGGTTGTGCCTGTACAGGAGACCTAACTTTTGGTGGATTTTCTTGATTGTTGAGTGGATGTGGATGTCAAATTTAAAATTTTACTTCTTCATCAATAATGATGCAAAAAAGAAACTTGGTGTTGGGAACAATTTCAAGGAGGGTGTTGTTTTGGCTCTGTATGGTGAATGTGGATTTGTCAATGGAGATTTTGGTAGGGGAAAAAACATTAGTTTGGTTTTATTTGCATTTAGTGCTAGATAGTTAGACTGCATTCAGGTTTCTGTTTTGGAGAAGGCTAGTTGGGTTTTTGCTAGAAGCTCGGAGGGGGAGAAGGCTGAGCAGATGATTGTTGAGTCATCTGCATATTGGATGATAGATGAGTCTAGGATGGATTGGTGAAAGTTGTTAATGACTAGGTTAAAGAGAAGAGGGCCAAGAACAGAACCTTGTGGGACACCTGTGGGTGTGGGAAGGAAGGGGGAGGTTGAAGTTTTCCATTGGACAGCTTGTTGGTAGTTGGACAAGTAGCTGGAAAACCAGGCGATGGTGGTGGGAGAGAGGTGTAGGGTGGAGAGTTGGGATATAAGTAAAGTGTGTGAGATGGTGTCAAAGGCCTTGGACAGATCTAGGAATAGAGTGGATACAAACTTGCCTGAGTCGCGTTCGAGGTTTATGATTTCAAGAAAGGAAAGAAGGGCAGTCATGGTGCTGTGGCCAGGGTGGAAGCCATGTTGGGTAGGGGAGAGGAGATTGTTTAGTGTTAGGTGTTCCATGAGTTGTGCTTGTATTGTTTTCTCTAGTATTTTAGAAAGAGGGGAAAGGATGTCAATAGGCTTGAAGTTAGTGGTATCAGTATTTTTGCCACCTTTGTGGAGGGAGATGATGCAAGCATAGCACCAGATAGAAGGGACGTATGATTCTTGTATGGATCTATTTATAAGACTAGAGATGGGATAGGCAATGCTGTCTGCAGATTGTTTGAGGAAGGTGCATGGAAGGTTATCAGGTGCATTGCGACAGGGTTTGAGTTTGAGGAGAAATCTTTTTATAGTGCTTCTGGGATAGGCTTGAAGCAGAAGGATATGGAGGAAGGTTGATGACTGGGGTGGTGGTTGGGGCAGGAGGGGGTGGTGGTGGAGGATGTGGTGGGAAGGAGGCTGATAGTTTAGCTATGCAGTCTATGAAGAATGAGTTTAACTGGCTGGCTGTTTCAAGGTTGGAGAGGTTGAGGTCAAGGGCAGGAGTTTTCTTTGTTGCCAGAATGCAGCATGGATGAGATGGAGTCCCAGAATTTTTTGGGATTTGTTGAGTGCAAGGACTGGAGTTTGGAGTAGTGGGCTTAGTTTTTTTGCAGAATTTTGTAGTTGCTTATACTCTAGGAGGGTGTTAGGGTTTTTATGTTTTTTATATTGTTTCCCTTTTTTGTCCCTTTGGTGCAAAGCTAGTTTAGTATCTTTTGATAACCATAGGCAGGGATTGGTTTTGATGCATTTGGTTCAAAAGGGGGGGGGGCTTGCTGATTAAGAAGGGTTAGGAATGAGTGGTTAAAGAAGGAAATGGCATCATCTAGAGGAAGGGTTTTTAAAGGGGACCAGTCAGTATGTTTTAAGCATTCGGAGAAAGTGGGTTAAAAGAGGAGTGGTTGCGGGTTTGGATGTAGTGGTGTTGTTTATGCAGTGGAGATGGGAGATGGTCGGCAAAGGCTGGTAAGTGATCGCTGAGAGGATCAGGTAATGTTCTGGCTTTGGTGATAAGGTTTGGGTGAGTTGTTAGGATCCAGTCAATGATGATAACAGAGGTACCATCTTTATTTGGTCTGGTTGGAGATTGTATTAGTTGGGAGAACTTGGGACGGGGCTTCAGAGTTAATAGTATTCCAGTTGATGTTGGTATCACCAAGTATATAGGTTTTATTTTTTATATTGGAGGAGAACCAGGACAGGATGTTTTCAAGATTTTTGATATTATCACCAGGGGGAATATAGAGGGCAGCGATACATATGGACTTCTGGTTGTTTATTTTTAATAAACCTATTATAATTTCAGCGTTGGCAAAGGGTGATATTTTATTGGAGTAGGGAGTTATGGTATGGGAGGTGGGGTAGATTATTGCTACTCCACCTCCTTTTTTGTGGGTTCTGTCGTTACAAATGATTTAGAAACCTGGTGGTAGCATTTTGTTATCTTTTATATAGGTTTTCAGCCATGTTTTAGAAACAGCTGTAATATCGGAGTGGTTATGGGAGAGCCAGGCATGGAGGTTAGGGATTTTGTTTTTTAGGCTTTGTGCATTAAGTGTTGTAAGGTGAATGGACTTTGAGTTTGTGGGTTGAGTGGAGGGTTTGGTGAGACTGATATTAGAGATGGTCTGGGTTTGGGGTGGATGTTGCTGGCTAGTGAGAGAGAGAGATGTGGTAGAGTAGAAGAGTGAGGCAGTGTATTGGGCAAGGGTAGCTTGGGTTGTGTAAGAGTAGTGATTAGGGTTGCCACCTTCGTTCATGGCTAAAACCGGAGCCACGCCACGCCCCTCGCGTCACCAGTAACCCCGCCCGCCCCACCCCCTCTCCTGTCAACAATACCGCCCATTTTGTGATGTCACGACAGCATCACTCAACGGGAACGCCCTCTTTTTTCGTTCCCGCCGCCTGCTTTTGGCTGATTTGCTATGCTTTTCTGTAAGAAAAGCATAGTAAATCAGCCGATCAACGGGAACGCCCTCTTTTTTTGCTCCCGCCGCCTGCTTTTGGCTGATTTGCTATGCTTTTCTGTAAGAAAAGCATAGTAAATCAACGATTTAAACTCCGATAGTCTGTTTCCTTTTTGAAACAGAATACCGGAGTTTGTACAGTGTTTTCCGGACTACCGGAGAATCAGTTTGATTTCCTGATAGTCCGGAAAAAAAACAAAGGGGTGGCAAGCCTAGTAGTGATTTTATGGTAGCACATTTTAGAGAGGAGTAAAGGGGAGGTTGGGTTGGGAGCAGTTTGGTTTGAAGAAATAGATTGGGTTAGAAGTAAAGAGTTCATGTGAGATGGATGAGTAGGGTGGGAAGTGAGGTTTATGGTAAGATGTAGTGGAGTTTGTGTGAGAGTTATGACAAGGGTTGAGAAAATGTGTGGGATAGGTAAGAGAAGAGAGAGAGATTATCAGGGCAAATGGGGTTATAGGGAGAGATGTTATGTAAAGCACTGTAGGAGGGGTGGACGTTTGGGGAGATGTAGATCTACAGGTGGGTGGGTTTTGGCTTAGGTGTGTTGTGATTGGAGAGGTGTTGGGTGGGGAGGAGTCAGGGGATGTATAAAAGTACAGGTAGTGGGGGCGGGTGTAATTTGGAAGCAGGGTAGGGGAGCAGAGTGAGCCCAAAGGGCGAAAAGACCAGGTTACACCTTCCAGGAGGAGCAGCAGTCACCAAACAGAAAACAATTTGTGAGAAGTTTAGCAACTACAGAAATAGGGCAGACTATCATTTTGGTTTGAATGTTACCTTTCTGTTTGTTTATATTATTTATGCACCAATGGGGAGCTGCAGTTCACTGAGAAGTATGAAAATAATGTAGTTATGCCAGGGGTTTTAGAAAGGGGAATGCAGTAAGTGCACACTACTGAGAGATGCCCGTGGGACACACCGAAACAGAGTGTAGTCAGGCAGAGGTTTTTAGTATTTAAAGATGGTGCTGCAGCTCAGGGGAGGAATAAGTAAACTCTCAAAAGAAAGATGGTGGGAATAGACAGGATTGACAGGGCTGGGAAGCTTACAATAAGATTATGTTAGGAGACCAAGAGAAGTGGGGGGTTAAGAGCCAGGGCTTGGAGAAAGCTGTGAGAAAACAGGTTTGACAGGGATAGGAAACTTGCACTAGAATTATGTTATGAGAACAAGAAAAGGGGGGAGGCTATGGACCAGGACTTGGAGAAAGCTGTGAGAAGAGAAAAACAATCAACCAGCTAGCTCAGGTCAGTACCTAAAGGTGCCTGTTTATCTGTGTGAATTCAAAAGCAGATTTAGTACAGCATCAGGGAAATAGAATATAAAATAAATGTAAAGCTTTGGGAAACTGTATATATTTGTTACAATAAATGGGAGAATAAAATATAAGAATATAAAAGAAATGTGAAATACAAGATTAATAAAGTATAAGAATATAAAATAAAGGCAAAGCTTTGGAAAAATGTATATATTTGTTACAGTAAATGGGAGGAAAAAGGGGGTCCAGTAGCGTGCACAGCAGAAGAATCAGTAGGAGTATCACAGAGAGAAGATTATAATAGACCTACACTGCTCACAGTCTGTTGATAAAAGTAGAACTTGCAGTGGCTTTTACTGGTTTGTATGGGGTTTTGCTCTCCGTGTTCTTGTATGCAGGCAGTTGCTTCAGGTTTTTTTTTTTTTGTTGGTCCTTTGAATGTGTTTAAGGGAACTGCTCACAGTCTGTTGATAAAAGTAGAACTTGCAGTGACTTTTACCGGTTTGTATGGGTTTCCGCACTCCGTGTTCTTATATGCAGTCAGTTGCTTCAGTTGTTTTTTTTTTTTGTTGGACCTTTGAATGTGGTTAAGGTAAGTTGCGCACACTACTGAGGGATACCCGTGGGACAGACAGAAACTGAGTGTAGTCAGGCAGATGTTTTTAGTATTTAGATTTGTCTTGAAGAGGGCCAGTGAGGTGTTCTGTATCACATGTATGAGAAGTCTATTCCATAGCATGGGCAGTCTCTGGATTATGAACCTGTCCCGCCAGCATTTTATGTTGATTGTGGTAATGAGGTTGAGGTCTCTGGAGTGTGTGGTGTGGAGGGATTTCTTTAGATGTAGCACTTCTAACAGAGCTGGGTCAGACATGGCTTTGTAAGTCAAGCAGAGATCGCCTCTAAGTAGGCGATATGAGACAGAGAATAGCTGGAGTTTTTTGAGTCTGTCCATATAGGACAACTGTTTAAGGCCTAGGATCATCTTTGTGAGGTACTTTAGTGGCCTCTCCTGTTGTTGCAGGTGTCCAGTGAGGTACTTGCCAAATGGGGCATTGTGCACGATAATTGGGCTAATGAGGGAAGAGTAGAGGGAACAATGACCTCTTTCTTCCTGGATGCAAAACTCTTAGTAATGAGATGTGCCACAAAGAAGGACTTTCTAACCACAGTGGCAATGTGGTGGTCAAAAGAGAGGCTGCTGTCAACCTGTGTTCCCAGACCTTTTATAATGCCTTCTGTGTTCAGTGGACTACCATCGATGTAGTAATTCATGGGAACTGAGTTTTTCCCAAAGGGGATGATGACACATTTTTTGGCACTAAGCTTAAGGCCATGGTTCTGACACCAGTCATTGGTCTCAGTGAGACCATTCTGCAGGATGTCAACATCACTTGGGGAGTTAATAATAGCTCCCAACTTAAAATCGTCTGCAAACTTTGTCAGCCAGAGTCCCTTTGTGTTGGCCTGGACTTCAGAGAAGTAGATACCAAAGAGGGGAGAACCCAGGACTAAACCCTGTGGGACTCCACTTGTGACTAGTCAGCACTCTGACTTGGAGTCAGCTACTTTCACACTGTGGGTTCTATCTGTGAGCCAGTTTGCAATCCGCCAGTGATATAGGGGCTGATGCCTAGCTTAGTGAGATTTTCTATGATTCCTGAGTGGGGAATTGTATCAAAGGCCTTGGCCAGATCAAGATAGGCTGTATGAACCACCTTGCCTTCATCCACAGCTCTGGTGACTGACTCAAAGAAGTTGACCAGGTTGAGCGGGCATGATCTACCCTTCACAAAACCAAACTGTGTGGGATCCAGAGTTTGGCGATTCCCTATATCCTTGTTTATTAGGTCCATGATGACGGGTTCCTTAACTTTGCATATCAGACTCATCAGGCTAATGGGGCGATAGTCCCCAGGGTCTGTATTCGCTCCTCCTTTGCGGAAAGGGATGACTGTAGCAGTGCATCATTCGGTAGGGACAAAGTCTGAAATGAGGCTGTGATTGAACAGGGCACACAGGTGTGGTGACAGTTCACTCTGTAGTTCATGTAGAACACAGCCAGGGATATTGTCAGGTCCCATAGAAGCTGTATTCTTGGCCTTGGACAGTGCTGTTTTAACCTGTGCAGCAGTAATACTGGATGCCTGGCAATCTACTGGTATTGTGATTGGCCCTTGGGGGGAGAGGGGGAAAGTTGGCACTGAATCTGTCGGCCAATATACTGGCAATATCTGTTGGCTCATATAGGAGGTACCATTCTGCAGTAGCTCAGAGAAAATCTGGGTATTGCTGTGGAGATTCTTTACAAAACTATAGAAGGCCTTGTGGTTGTCTTTACTATCTGCTGCAATTCTGTTTTCATAGCTAGCTTTAGAGGATTTGATGAGGGATCTCAACTTTTTGTTGAGGCTGATAAGGGAGTTTTTCCAGTTTTAGGACTTCGCCTTATTCTGCATCAGTTTCTTCCTTCTGTTGTAGAGTTTGTTTTTGGCAGGGGACCACCAGATTGGCTTCCTTTTTTTTTGGAGGAGAGCATCTTGGTTCTATTGGGTATGGTGAGATCCATGCATTTATATATACATGTTTGTACAGTGCATTGGTGTATGATTTGGCAGTCATGCAACTATTCTCCATTTGCATGGGTGCCGTGAAGTTAGTTGCCTCTGTTTTTAGGAGCCCAAAGTTAGCTTTGGAGAAGTTTTTCATGGTGTCTACCTTTGTGGGGGGGGGGTGGATTTCCAAGGTGATTAGTTTGGGGTCAGATCAAACCAGGGAGGAGATGACTACTGATGTAGAGCAACAGTCACCCATGTTAGTAATGACCAGGTCAAGGATGCTGATACCAATACTGGGGGTAAGAATGAGCTGGTCCAGGGTATTGGAATTAATGAATTCCAGGAAACTTTGGGCAAGTGTATTGGTACATGAGTAGTTTTTACAGTTAATGGAGGGGTAGCTGAAGTCGCCCAGTATGACAGTGTTAGGTTGGACCCTAATATTCTCTAGGGTGCTTAGGAACATTGAGTGTGAGTCTTGGGACATGGTTTGGGACCTATAGCAGGCTATGACCTGAATCGCTGTCTTACCCAATGTTAGCAGCACCTAAAGTATCTCTGATGCGTTATGTTGGCTACCAGTCTGGAGGTGTGCACATCCTTTATGAATATGAAAACACCACTGCCTTTGGAGATTTGGTCCAAGTTCTGGGGCTGAATGGTGTGGAATGCGTTATAGCCTGGTAGTGCAGGGGTGCTTTCTGCTGCTTTGAACCAGGTCTCTGTTACAGCACAAATGTCAATGTTCTCCATTTTAAGGAGTGCTTAGAGTGAGTGCATTTTGAGATTTAGACTTCTAGCATTGAGCAGCATGACCCTCAGATTGTATTTGTCTGTAGCTGTTATGGTGGTAATTTGGTCTTTGGAACACAGCCTAAAAAAAGTACTATAAGGGTGGCAAGAGCCTTGGCCAGTATCCGGAAGCCCAGGGGTGATAGATGCAGGCCATCTCTGGCAAAGTATCAAGGTCTGTCAATCATGTCATCCCAGGCAGGCAGATACTGGATCATCCAAACATAACAATTCCAGGGTGAAATATACAAACATGTAGTAGATGCATCAGCTCTGGAGCAAACAGAGAGAGAGAGAGAGAGTCCTGTTAAAAACCTAGATAACCTACAGATTAAAAATGAAAATGACCAAGTCACAGGAACATTGAATGAGGGAGAATGGGAGTGCATAGATAATGCTGGTTCCTCCATGCAGGGGAGATGGAGCTGGGCCAACCCACTGTACTGACAGCACCTACTGGAGAGAGAGAAAGAGAGAGAGAGGTGCACAGCATGCAGTGTATGGCTCAGCAATATGTACCTGGCTCTGCAATGACACACACACTTAGTGCATGCCGGGGAGTGTGCACATCCCCAGGGAAAGGCACTGCAGGCCCTCAGATCTGCAAACATGTACATCAGCCACGGGGGGCAGAAAGAAAAACCCTGATGGCTGCCTAAGTGACAGCCTCCTGCAACTAGCTCTGACACACAGGGAAAAGGTGGGCAAATCAGGTAATGAAAGAGCAAATGCTTAGCAAGCAATGGGGAGAATAAAATATATAAAATGTCATAGATGTAGTGGAGGGCAACATGCTACTGAGTGCCACTGGTCTGTGTCTAGTCTAACTGCAATAGGCAGCAATCAAATGGCAACTACTATTAGTAACAGTGTTGTAATAGGAATTTACTATGTCTTACCATTGGATGCTGAAAGCACAATACATGTATACTTCTGTAGATAATAATTCAGTGGTAACAATGAAAGCTTGCATATTTAGTCACAGAACAACAAAAAAAGTCACAGTGCAGAAGAACATCTCAAACACTGGGCAAATCTAGTTGAAAATGATATCTCTCTAAACTTCTACCCCAGAAAAACAGCCAGAGTAATAAAGAAGATCCTACACTGATACACTGATCCCAAGAACAATGGCTTGCAATAAGAACAGCAGATTAACAATATGAGCTGCTAATGAGCTGCTTCATCTAATACAAAGGTTTATTCCCACAGCCTCCACTTACCTTTTGTATGACTCTGAGCAGGTCATTTAATTACTTTAGGGCAACTAGAAAATTTGGCTCAGCTCCTTAATGGTCTCCTGACTCACATACCTATTAACAACCTATGAACTTGAAGAAGAGTTACCACCTTTCTCTCTTTATGCAGGGCATTCGGTATTTGGGCAGTTGTGTCCCAAGACAAAACATGAAAAATGACAAAGATCCTGAGATTTTAGAACAAAAAATATTTCCTAAGCCTCAAAGATCAGTTGAAAAAAGACTAATTTTGTATATGAAATATCTTAATATAATATGAAAGAAATGAAGCAACTCAAATTCTATAATAATGAGCTTGATAAAAAGTGAATGTTAGTCCTTTACACTGGTTATGGACATGGTTTGCTCCATAAAATCTTGTATTTCCATAAAAATTCCCCAATTCAAATTTAAAAAGTTGGAAATCCTAATTTGAAATAGAGTGTCTAGTGGGGAATTAAGAAGCAAATAGTACACAGTGCTCCCTGCTGTAACACAAGAAAAAGACAGGAGGCTGAGGAGTCAGAAAATAGACACAGAGTGGGGAAGAACAACTCAGTTCAAAATTCTAACCACAAAGGTTTTTGTTATAGGCATAATACATATTTAGGTAAGAATATCCCCTCCGTTAATTCATGAGGAAAAAAGAGCATCTAGAAAACAAAAACACAGACACAGGGAATCCATGCTTGCTCAGCTAGGATGAAAAGGTGCTTTTTAAATTGCATTCTGAATCTGGGGTAAAAGCTGATTTCCTTTAGGTTGATTGGGAAAGTCTGCTGAGAAGTAAGTACCTGAGAGAAAAATTAATGTGCAGTGTTTTGGAGTTCAGTTCTGGGGTAATGAGAGTTCGTATGTTTTTTGAGTACTGTCTCAGATTGTATGAGAGGTTTTACATAGTGTTCAGCTCCAAAAGAAGTGAATGCCTAGAGTTCAATTAGTTTGTAGAGTTGGGATCGTAACAGTAGAATAGATCTTTCTTTTATGGGTAGAAATTTGGCTTTTTCTAAAATAATGCAGTGATGCTCATAGAGGATTGAGTTTGTAACTACATGCAATTAATCTAAAGCAAAAGGATCAAACCTTCAAGAGATTGCAGTTCCATTTTCACCTAGTAAACCCCCATGCACTCTTGATTTGGGGCAAGCCCTAATACTCCAATCTCAAAATAAACCTACTTCAACTTAAACCCAAACTATGAAGAACAGAAATTGGCACCAAGAGCAGAATTTGGCACCAAAACACAAACAGAAAATTTAAAAATAAAGTGTCACTAAAATTTAGAGTAAAATGTTGAGCATTTTCATTTTTTAATATAACCAAGAACCTTCTTCACAATAGACAAACTATAGTCCATTACTAAATATACACACCATAAATGAATCACATGACATGGTAACTGACCAGTCTCTACTTACTATTTATGAACAATTAAATAATTAATCATCTTAAAAATATAAACTCTATTTCAATGCAACAATGACCATTACTTATCTCTATATTTATCTAATTTAATAAAAAAAATAAAAACAATGCATTTTAGGTAATCTTAAAAAAGCATTTTATATTAATGATACCATTACTTTCTGGGGATCTCTCTGCCTCTAATTTCTTTACATTCTAAAACTCTATTGAGATCACCATCACTGATGGTATCATCTATTTTATCCAACATAAAACATGAAACTTTGTAAAGCTTTTCAGCTGCATAAGTGTTTAGCTAAAGCATGCTTCTAATGCTTATTTGTAATGGACAATGTATTTTACAAATTCTCATTGAGAGTATTCCAGTCATCTTACCAACATAGACACTCTTGTAGTAATCACAAGTTGCTAAATAAACTTTCCCTCCTGATTTGCAAGTAAATCTGTGTTTTGCTGCAATTAATCTACCTATATGTTTTATTAGGATTATTTCACTGTTTGATATAAATATATACTGTTTATAAGAAAAACAAGAATAAGTCTGAAAAGGAACTTCTTTTATATTGTCATTTGTTTTTTACAAAACACTTTTCTTATAAGCAAACAGGTTTATAAATTAGTACTAGGCTAACTGTCCTTGTGGGCCACTTTAAGCCTAGCTAATTATCCAATGTGAGAATCAAACCCAACACCTTATGTCTATAAGATAAACACCTTAACCATTATGCCAACCTCCAGCAATAATTTTCCAATTATCTTTTAAAATATATTTAATACCTTCCATGTCCATATAATCAGGAACTGCAAAAAATGTACAAATTTGTGGGTCTTAGATTTATTTTTACAAACATAATCATTAATCAAAATATGTTCGCATTTATTCCATTACTGAAAATCTCATCTGCATTTTTCACTTATCAATTAAGTAACCTCTGTCTGTAAGCATTTATTTTAATACTGTGACTTGAATGAAAAACTTAGAGTTGTCACAAATCAGATGACTTATATATTATCCATGAAATGTGAATGCTGACCAGTATAATGTAAATAGTTGTTAACAAATGTCTCTTTTCTAAATGTGTTATTGCTGAAACATTTTTGTCAGATCAATCGTGAATGACAAATCTAACAAATGAACAGTTGTATTCATTTCACTAATGGCTAATTGTAGAAATACTGTACTTTTGTTATTATCATTGAACAACAAATCAAAATATTTGTTGATCCGATTACAAATAAATATCAAATCATCAATGTATATTTTGTAAAAACTAACATATTTGAAAAGATGATATGTCAACAGAAAATTGTGCTCCAACCCATTTATAACTTAATTGGCAAAAACTGGTGCCATTCTAGCACCAATTGCAACTCCTTTGAACTGGTGGTAAATTTTGTCCTGAAAAACAAAAAAATGTTAATAAGTACAATTTCCAGTAGTAGGCCCACTGTATTAATTTTGATGTTGTCAAAATCTATGCATTTATTCAAGTATGATCTAAGATATTCAATAGCTATATCCAGATTAATGGATGCATAAAAAGATATTGCATATATACAAAAACTTTTCAGTACCTATGAAAATATAACTTTTTAATAAATCTAAAAATGTCAATGAATCTTGTGAATAACAGGTTGAGCTCTGCACTATAGGATTTAAAATTGCATTTAAACAGACAACTATAAATTCAGTTTTACTGTTAGGCACTGCCACTAAAAGTCAAATCAGGATCGCTATTAGTTTAAGAACTTTAGGAATCCGAAAGATCTTTCCTATTTTAAGATGCTCCTTCTTTAAAAAAATCATAAACAAAAAAGTCAATATACCCCTGACATAAAAGATCCAATAAATACTGATCAACCTTTTTTTTTTAAATCTCTTTATTGTAATTTATCTTTCAAAACTTAAAACATATAACAATGTAAACATTACAAGGAAAATAGTTATACAATAAGCATATAAGGACAATAACATAAACAATGAATAACTATGTACAAATGTGCCATTTACCCATTTAAGAAAATTCAATATTTGTATTAATGTAAAATATGATCAAATAGCATATCCCAAAATTCAATAAAGTGTGATTGTAGTTTTTGACTAAACATTAACTATTTGTGAGCTAATAGATATTAAACAGCTATCTGTTTAATTCCAGTCCATGAAACTAATGATTTATCTTTCCAGTTTAGGGTAATATAGAATATGATTAGGGTAAAAAGTGTAATAAAAATGTGTGTCTGTAATTTTAACAACCCAGGAGGGGAGATATGCAATAAAGTAAAGTCAATTTCCAAGATAGGGTAGTTTTCTAATACCCAATTTTTTCCAGTTGAACTCTTAGTGAACAACAGACTTTATAGGAGCATTTACAGTTCCAAAAAATATGTAGGAGATTAGTCTTTTGGTTGTCACAATAGGGGCATAAAGGAGACGTTGTGGGACATATTTTTAAAGTTGAGATGAGGTAAGCATTATTTAATAGCATGAGTTGAGTATAGTTAAGTTTTTAAAGGGGATAAATTCTGAGGTCATTTGGATGGAAAGGGTGATTTGGTTGGTTGAGATAAATGGATCTAAATCATTCCAGTATTTCCATAGGATCACAACACTTTGGGATTTAATCAAAAGAATAAATGTATATGAGTTTGAGGTAATTTTTTCCTCAATGAGAGTAGATTCCATATAGTTTTACAAGTATTTACATCTCTTGAAACTAATTTGGAGTCCTCCAAAATTTTTGTACACAGTTCCCTAATTTGTCTTAAAATAATGGTATAGCTTTTGGGAGGTTCACCATCGCTCTCATCTCAGTAACAGATTACTTGATATTCTTCCCTTTAAAAATCAAAGTTTTTTCTTTAAGACTGGGGTAACTGTCTAGATTTAACATTCTGTGGTTTAGTTTAAGGTTAGGGTTAAGATGTATTGGTTGTAATGTATTAAACATGCAGAATAAGTTTAACAATTCAAAACGTTTTTGTAGGGTTGTTTATGTCTTAGAGATATGTGTAGTTTAATGTTCTTCAAGTTCTCCCTATTTAGAAAGGGGAGAGCCTAAGGATTAATGCTAAAATTTTTGATATAGTTATGAAATAGTTTTATCCAGGTTGGGGACCAAGTTTTCTTTTTGTTTGGAAGATAATCAGAGATTGCTATTATTCTATTACAATTAATAATGTCATAGTATAATTTAAAATTAGGGAGTCCAAGACCTCCCTTGTCCTTGGGATATGTTAAGTTTTTGTAATTAATTCTTACAGATTTGGGGGACCATAAGAATTTGACTAGAGAAGAGTGTAGGGTTTTAAAAAAATGTATTATATAATATTAAATTGGAGGCATTTATTACATAAAGTACTTTTGGTAGAATGTTCATTTTAATTACAGCTACTTTTGCTAGAAATGAGAGTTGAAGTTTAGTCCATCTAATAAGGTCTTGTTGTATAGTTGTCCAAAGCTTTATGATGTTGTTTGGGCAAAACTGTTTTAGGTCTTGATAAAAGGATATTCCTAAATACTGTAGGGAATGACTGATTTTAATTTCAGTTGATAATGGATAGATGAGTAGTTGGCAAAAAGGATTAATTGGAAAAATTGAGGATTTCCCTGATTAAGTTTATAATTTGAGAATTTCGAAACTATGTCAGTAGAGTTTAAAATGTTCTGCATTTCTAAGTTAGGTAGCATAAAGTATATGTTTAGATCGTCTGCAAATGTAGGTAAAGCAATTTTAGTATAAAAAAGAACAGGTGTACAGTGGAAAGTCTTCTGTGTAATAAGCAAAATAGAAATTCAATATATAGGTTAAACAAATAGGGTGACACTGTACAGCCTTGTCTAACTCCATTTTTGATATCAGTCTGAAAGGAGGTACATTTATTAATTTGTAGAAAAGTATGAGCATTGGAATACAGTATTTCAATGGCCTGGATAAAATCCAGAGGTGTATCAAAATGGGATAAAACTGAGAATAAGAAGTCAACATTAAGTCTGTCAAAGGCTTTGGAAGCATCAATTGCCAAGGTATATATTGGAGTATGATTCTGATTGGATAGAGTTATCGTGGCATCTAGTGTAAGGGTATGGTCAATGGCTTGCTTATTTTGTACAAAACTAGATTGGTCAGGGGATATAACATGAGAGATAATAGGTTTAAGTCCTTTGGCTAAAATTGGAGCAAAGATTTTCATATCCAAGTTAATCAATGAAATAGGTCTATAGTTCCATGGATTTTTACAATTCAATTTTTTTAGGGACAAAAATCATTTTAGAAGCATTTAGGTGTAAGTCTGTAATACCCTTCTCTTTAATATAATTAAATAAGACTAATGGGAGGTGCAGTGGTGCAGCGGTTAACATTGTTGCCTCACAGCAAGAGGTTCTATGGTTCGATTCTTGGCTGGGGTACCTTCTGTGCAGAGTTTGCCTGTTCTCCCTGCATTCACATGGGTTTCCTCCCACATTCTAAAGACATGCATCTGGAGCATCTCTCCCCAGGCCTCCACTGAAAACAGGCTCTGTGGAACCTAGTCAGACTTTCCTGATCAACAAATGTTAAATAAATAAAAAATAAAAAAGAGAATGTTTGAGATTTTCTGGATGAAGATTTTATAAAATTCTGCAGTGAAGCCATCAGGTCCTGGGGCTTTTGTCGGTTTAAGATTATTTATTGTCTTGACTATTTCTTGTTGGGTAATAGAGGATGACAGGGAGTCTTGCTGCGTTTGATTAAGCTTTGGGAAGTCTAACTGATTTAGGAAGTACTTTAGTTCTTATTCTTTTAAAGGAAGTTTTGGAGAACTATAGGAATGGGAATATAAATTCTCATATAGATGGCCAATGTCTTGACTGATGTAGTAGGTTTTATTTTGATATAATATCTCAGATATGATAGGGGAAAGTTTCCTCTGGTTTATTAGTCTTGCTAAGAATTTGGATGGTATTTGTGAACATTCTGAATAGTTCAAAAGGCTCTTAATTTCTTGGAAGGATAACTGCTTTGCATTTAGTAGATAAAGTTTTTTCTGTAAATAAGTTATCTGTTTTTCCATTTCCTGGTTGAAATTTGCTTGTAGTTCCATCTCTAGATTAGTGATTTTGTTTTTAATAGAAGATTCTTTAAAAAGGTATTTTTCCTGTAATAAGAAGCTTTATTTATAAAGGTTCGTCTAATTAATGATTTCATAGAGGCCCAATACATTATCAAAGGGCAATTGGTTAAGATCAGGTGAGGTTAGGGATTCTTCCAAAATAGTATCTATTTCTTGTATCATGTCTTTCTTTAATAAAAGATTAGGGTTCAATGTCCAGTTGTCACCCCTATTACTAATATTAATGTTGTTGGACAAATCAATAATAAAAATAATCTTGGAATGATCAGAAAAGAACCTAGGTTCTATATGGAAGGAGTTATTAAAGTTAAAAAAAAAAAACCCACCTGAGATTTAAAAGAAATCCAACCTAGACCAAGCTTTATGGCATTGAGAATAAAAGGTGAATGTCTCTTTTGGGGTAGTTATAGGTTGGAAGACATATGGATCATATAAGTTAAAATCATTTTTAAGTTCGGTAACAGCTATAGTGGCATGTTTATTATATATAGTTTTAGTGTTTGTCCTATCTGATGTGGGGTCTTGAATGGTATTCCAGTCTGTTCCTATGATATAATAATAGTTAGGAAAAAGGGACAGAGTCTTGTAAATAGACATAAATTCTTGTTGTTTAATACAGGGGGCATATATATTTATCAGTAATATAGGTTTAACAAGGTAAGGGCATTTAATTGTTATATACCACCATCTTCCTTCTGTGTCTGCGTCATAGTGTATAATATCATCTCTGAAATTTTTTTTAGCAATGATTGCTACCCCTACACTGTTAGATTTTTGCCGGTGGCAATAATTGTCTTAATTCATTTTTTCCCCATAGTATGTTTCCAATGTTCAGGAAGCATATGGGTCTCTTATATTAGAATTAAAATTGCTTTGGATTTAGAGGTCAAATGGAGGAATAGTTTTCTTTTTTTTTCCCAGTTGAATCCCCCTGACATTCCACGAGTCAATTGTCTACATAGTAAGACTTTATTTATAGGTAATATTTGGGGAAAGAAGGCTTAACTGTAGATATTTTGAAAAAAAATAGAGGTAGGGCAAATTCATAATAGAAATGGCAAATGGCACATATCTCTTCCTGCATTAAATCTGTGCCTAATCACAAAACTACTTAGCCCAGAAGAGATGGGGATGATAGTTAATAGAGGTATAAGGCAAGAATCAAAAGGCAATAAAAAAACGAGCTTCTAACATATACTTTTTAATACCATATAGTCCCAGGATAAAAATATTAATCAAATAGGGTAGAAATAGTATAACTTTCCTAACACACTAACAACTAATCACTTTGCTCTTATCAAATAGTAAAACAGATGGGATAAGGTAAAGAGCTATAGTCAAGAGAAAGAAAGAAAAGAAAAAAGAAGGGTGAAAAAGTAAAAGGATGTTTGAATAATGAAGTAATAAAAAGGGATATTTAATTGGTTATAGGCTATCTCCATCTTAATTACATCATACATGACTAGGAGATTTTAAATAAGTTAAATTATGAGTTAGATTATTAGTAAAAATGCAATTATATACAGTTAGGTAAGCACAGAATAATTAAACATTATTGCTGATGATAGCTTTGACTATAAACAACATAAGATATTTATGCTATGATAGTAATCATCAACAAACATTCATGGCAACATGACTTATATCTAGAAATCAAGTAAGAGAAAACATAGGTAACCTGGGCTTCTGGTCTACTTTATATAAAAGAAGCACTAGCTACAAATGTGTCTATAAATAAAAGACAACATGCATTTTCTTAACAATATCCTGCATCTCTCTGTTTGTACAGACCCAGGTATACTTATCAAAACATTGAATAGTACTGAACACACAAATAGTATGGACTAATGTACTTAAGTTCTTGTCTTGACAGTGAAGAGTAATTCCAAAATACACTCTGTGTGGAACTATTTATCTCATTTGCACCCAAAATAAACTCCATTCTTGACATTAGTGATCTTGAAATGCCACCTGAAAGTTCAGCATGAGTAGTCTAGCCCATGTATATATCATTGTTTTAAGAAAGTACTGTTTATTGGTGCTGTTTTTGAGTTTTCCTGTTAGTTTACACACAAAATATATTAGCCTTGCTTGATCAGAGGGTGGCAATAAACAAAAGTCAAGGAGAAGGTAATATCCAATTAATATTTATATTTACAAACACTAAATATTCATTTAGTATCCACAACACAAGATTAAGAACAGCATGTATTAAAATAGATGAACTGCCATATAAAGTGGGAACAATGTAGATATGTGGTGAGCCAATTTAATTAACCATGGTGCAAGCTCTCACAAGCATTGTAGGGGTATTGAGTTCTGGCAGCAACAAAATCAGGCAACAGTTAGTTATTACATTTGCTACTCCTCTCTGACCCTCAGAATAGTCAATACAGCTAAACCAAAACTCAGAAAAGAATACTCGCAAAACCAAGATCATTAAAAGGTAAAACTTTTAACTTCAACAGTGGATAGATGTATCTTAACCAGGCTCATATGTTATAAATTACAATTCTTGTTAAAAGGATGTTAGCCTTTTCCCAGGATGATATTATACGGTATGTATGGAAATATTCTAGCAATAAGGGAAAAAGAATTTAATAGAGGTTTACCTATATTGCCCATAAGAATTCTAATTGTATCTTAATCACAAAAACTCTCCCTGTGTTGGAAATCCCCTCTTATTTTAGAATTGCATAACACTGACTCAGGTTTGTGCGGCGTGAATAGACTTTTACTGTAACGTAATGTAAGATGTATACTATAAGAAAGAACATGTGGGATGTAGTTACCTTCATCCCTCATATCAACTTTTTAGCTATTTGCTGAACTAAATTATTATAACACACGCAAAAAATATTCTTGTGTATATTTTAATTTAGTCCAATATTTTCTGACTTATCCATCTTCCAAGTAAGAAATGGTTTATGTCTAACATATCATTATAGTCGCTGCTGAAACACACCCTTAATACTTAACGTGCTTGCTCATGGATATCCCTTACTTCCAAAATCCTTAAAACTTAAGTTTTTACTTATGGATACCCCTTATTCATAACTCCCATTCTTTTGTCTGAGTGTGTGTGTGTGTGTGTGCATATCGCACACACACACACACACACACACACACACACACACACACACACACACACACACACACACACACACACACACACACACACACACACACACACACACACACACACACACACACATACACACACACAGAAACATATACCTATGCATATATAGTCATTCCAGTTTCTGTCTTTATTACCCAGTAGTTGCTGAATGTGGAGCTCCTATTGCAAATCAAACAAAAGAGACAAAAACTCTCCCCATTCTGTGCATACTTAATTCAAAAGGAGATCAAACTCCAGATGAAATACCCGAATACCTTATTCTTCCATCATCAAGGTATTAAATACACTGCCTCCAACATCAAGGAAGCTAAACAGAATTTTATAAATGCTTTCAATGAATTACCAGATCTAGAAGCAGCAAAACACTAACTTCCCTTTATGGTAACCCTCACATATGTTGCCAAATTGTCATCTCAATTTACCTGTTTAAGAAATTGATTCTCCAGAAGATGTTTTATTTTTTTTTCTTATCTTAAAATGGGTCCAAAGTTGGCAAGACTAATCAACTTTTTAAAAATGATCAACCATAAAGTATTTAGTAATCAACTTACAACATGTGACACCTGATAAAATCTCTATTATAATTTTATTGCATTTGTCAATGCCCATTCCTGCTAGCCCATTCCCCTTATCAGGTCTATCCCCCAGATTTAATAAACTCTGAGTGGGAATAGCATTACTCCTACATGGAGTGAATGGTGTCCATGTCCTCATCTCCCTCTTAGCAGCATGCCTTGCATATTAATGAAGGTGTTCTACTGAGATGGAGCCGTGTACATAGACACTAAATCAGTGCAGGAGGCGTGTTACAGTAGTGCTCGCAGATCTGTAACACTGCTCCTGCACTGACAAACTGCCGTACGGCACTTTACAATAGAAAACAGTGTCCACAGACACTGAAATGATGAATGTGAAATGAATGTAATGCAGGGTGTGTGTGACAGGTACTGTAACACACCCCCTGCATTGTTAAAGTGCTATATGACACTTTACAATAAAGAAAGTGTCCTCGGACACATACCTCTCAACCTCTTAGAGCAAGACGTCTGGACAAAGCCATTAGTAAAAGTGGGACAAAAGGCCAAAAATAGGGACAGTTTCAAATATTGCTCTTACAAACTTAGAAAGTTGATAAAAATGACAGGTTTTGCATTAGCATGGATTTTCTGAAAAGTATGATCCCTGAAACTCAAATGCCTCATTGTTTTCTAACTGCAGTCTGTAATGATTTGAATAGTGATTTGCCAGAGAAACAGAATTTTATGAAAAAAATGACCAAAATATGAGGCACAAATGTGGACATTGTGCGAAAATCTGTACAGATGAGAGGCTGACCTGAAAATGAAGTAATGTCATGTAGGGGGTGTGTTACAGTATCCGTAACACACCCCTTGGATTGTGAAGGTGCAGTACGGCATTAAAACAATAAAGAAAGTGTCATTGGACACTTATTTCATAATTGAAGTGTGATGTTATGCATAAAATTAATGAATTATTTTTTTTTTACTTCATTTTATTTAAAGTTTAAGCATAGCTGAGCGGGTTTGCATGGCGCAGCAATTTGCTTAGCAGTGCTTAAATGAAATGAAAAGCTATAAAGAAATGTATAGCTGAAACTTTCACAGCAGAATTAGCTGAGTGGATATTGTCACAGTTGTGTGTGCAGTAGGTGCATGGTTCAAATACCAAGGCAGGCCATTCAGATTTTACATGGTTCATAGGTTGGTACTAGGCTATCGGCCCTAAGGCCTATACAAGCCTAGCCATAACAATTCCCTGGCTATTTCTTCCCACACTATTTACTTCCCTGGAACCCTGTCTAGCAGGGTGACTGACGTGATCCCTGAAGTGAATTTCCTTTCTCCCATCCAATTGTCAATGTTCCTTTTGAAGAGGGCCAAAGAGGCTCTCTGCTTGACATGTATGGGCAGCCTATTCCAGAGTCTGGGGAGTCTCTGGGTAAGGAACCTATCCCTCCAGCATATTTTGTTTATTGTGATGACAAGGTTTAGATCCCTGGAGCATGTGGCTCTGAGGGATTGGGATTTCGTTAAGTGTAACATGTCCAACACCTCTGGGTTTGACGTGGCCTTGTATGTTAAGCAGAGATTGCCTCTGAGTAGACAATATTCCACGGAGTATAGCTGGAGTTTTTTAAGGCGGTCAACATAGGGCATCTGCTTTAGGCCTGTGATTCTTTTAGTGAGGTATTTCTGCGGCCTTTCCAGTTGTTGCATATGTCTTGAGAGGTACATACCAAATGGGGCGTTGTATTCTATAATGGGTCTAATGAGGGATGACTACAGTGGGACAATGACCTCCTTTTTTCTGGATGAAAAGCCCTTAGTGATGAGGTGTGCCACATAGAAGGATTTCCTGACTATCGTGGCGATGTGGTTATCGAAGGTGAGACCACTGTCCACCTGTGTCCCTAAGTCTCTTATCACACTTTCGGTGTTTAATGTACTGCCACCTATGTGGTAATTCATGGGTACATGTTTTTCCCAAAGGGGATAACTATACATTTCTTGGCATTGAGCTTGAGCCCATGGCTCTGGCATCAAGCATCTGTTTCTGTAAGGCCCTTTTGTAGAGTATCCACATCATTTGGGGATTCAATAATAGCTCCCAGTTTGCAGTCATCTGAGAACTTTGTTAGCCAGAGTCCCTTAGTGTTGGCCTGTACTTCAAAGAAGTAGATGCCAAACAAGAGCGGTCTCAGGATTAAACCCTGAGGTACTCCACTTGTCACTTGTCTGGAGCTGGATTTGGAGTTAGCTACTTTTACAGTGTGGGTTCTGTCAGTAAGCCAGTTGGCAACCCATCGAGTGAAGTAGGGATTAATGCCCAGCTTAGTAAGTTTATTAGTACTGAGATGGGCCATTTAGGTGGTGAGAGGGGGGTGAAGTTGGCACTAAATCAATCTGCCAGGATATTGGTGATATCCTTGGGATCAGTATATTTAATACCATTCTGTTGTAGCTCAGAGCAGATCTGAACATTGCCATTTAGATTCTTGACATAGTTATAGAATGCCTTGTGGTTGTCTTTGGAATCTTTGGCAATTTTATTTTCATAACTAGCTTTGGAGGATTTTATGAGGGATCTCAGCTTCTTATTGAGGCTGGTAAGGGAGTTTTTTGCATCCTGAGATGTTCTTCTTTTCTGGGAAAGTGTTTTTATAATACTTTTTATTTATTTATTGATGAAGTCATTGATATTTGTTAAACAGGGTAGTGCAGCTGGTCCAGAATCCCAGAGTCAGTGGAGATATGAGGAGAAAACCTGCATTTAAACAAAAATGTCCAGTACAGTACAGTCACACCCCAAGGTAATGTAATGAAAGCACATAGGGGGATGTCATGTAAAGTAAAATATATACACTTAATATTAATACATCAATAATGAGTAATTAATATCCAATTCTAATTTTCTTTTAAAGGAAAATTGTGTTTGCCCTTAGCTCAGTTATACTAAAAACTGCTAAGCCCAGCTAAGAAATGCATAAACATGAACTGTCTGAGCAATACTTAGCAGTGCTCAGCTCTGCTTAGCTGTTTTGAGCATTGCTAAGAAATCCAATTCTAAGCAGTATTCAGCTCAGCTAAGCAGATTTGTACACTGCTAAGCACTGCTCAGCATTTGCCACTTTAAGCACTGCTCAACTCAGCTTAATGGGTTTGTGCACTGCTGAGCTTTGTCCAGCATTTTTGAAAATGGTCCATTGATGGCAAAGGGCAGGAATATGGCCTTATTTAAACTGCACAGGTGGGAATACAGGCAGAACCTGTTAGAGTTTGATCCCTATAGGAACTATAGCAGGTCCAGGAGAGGGAGCGCACTTTCGGGTGCAGTGCTGGGGCATCCTTGAGTCCAGGGTCATGGCTGGACTCCTTGTGAAGAACCATGATGACAAATTGCTGAGGGCCTATACCAGGGCTCAGAATACAAGTCTGAGGCCTGGGACCGTCTGGCACATGAGCTCACCAGTGCCACTGGCATCCCCCAAACTGATCTGTCATCATTATGATGACCTGAGGCAAAGGAAGGGGCACTCTTGGCCCAATGGATCCAAGATGCTCAGGCCCAGAATGCCGCAGAAGTTTGTAAGTATATCTATTGGTGATTTATGAAATTATAGTATGAATATCTGATAGACATGTACACATAATGGTGTGTCTTTCCCCCACAGCTGCACAGGAGAGGGCTTGTAACATGGAGACCCACGCAGGATGACTAACAAGGCTGCGATGACAGTGTAGTGAGTACAGATATAACTTTATATATATATATATATATATATATATATATATATATATATATATATATATATATAGTCCAATAAATAAGAAAGTGTAATTGTTTACTGCCATTAGGTATAGTGTGTTCTGAGTGTACCGAATAAATGTGTTGTTAAACCAACACTGATATAAGTAACTAATGCCAGGTACTATGTCATACAGATAAAGGCAGAAAGCAAGGTACTATCGATGAAAGGAAGCCAATACTGTAGTAATACTGTGTAGGAATGAATCTGTAAATAAAGTATACTGTGCTTGCTACTGTGAAAGTAATAACTGACATAAAGTCATCATCTACAGGATATGCAGTACAACTGAATTTAGAAGTTAGAATGTAATAAACCACTAACTCATGTCACCCTAAATAAAGTTATTACTTCAAACTGTTGTGTTTAATCTGTTCTGTTGTTGAAGAAATACAAGTGTACATGTGCTACACAGCAAATATGGCTATGAGAACATGACGTCACTGTAGTTTGTCTGCTAGGCAGCTGTCATGCCAAACTGTAGATGTGGAGCTGTAAAACAAGATACAATGAAAAGTGATATATGTTCTGCACTAAGATCTGAACCTTGAACAGTAATGTGTGAAGTATTATAGTGTGTTCCCTGCAGCAGTGTCTTGTGTTAACCTTTGCATTTCAGCTACATGTATTTCTGAATGTAGGTATGCTGATGCAGGTAAGTATGAGTCTGTAATAGGTGCAGACTGCAATTATATGATGTGTAAATGTGTATGGGTCGGGTATGCAACCTAGCAGCCTGCTATGGTCTGTACAGATAATACATAATCACATCCACTAGGGTTTAAATGTGTACAATGCATGTCAAATATTTATTTATTTTATTATTTATTTTACATTTGTTGACCGGGCTAGTCTAACTGGATACATGTCCATTTTCAGGCCCCAGGAGATAAGCCATTAGCACACTCACACAACATCAGTGCAGGATACACTTTCTTAGTCATATGTGTAACCTTGACATGAATGAGTCCCCTCTACTCATGTACCTAACATTGTCACAGCTTGCCCCATAGCATTTCAGGTCGACAGATTAACAGGTATGTATGTGCTACAGTAGCTAGGCCTTAGGTAGATGTAAAGTGAGGGCAGACCTGTAGAGTATTGAGCAGTACTTCTGTGAAAAATATAAGCATATACAGTTGGTAATGGACTGTTTTTCTCTCCCATCCCTTGTCTGCTTCAATAATTATTATTCATACACTACAGGTATGTTGTTCTCAAAACCTAATGTTGGGACATTTGTTCTATTATTGTTCATATATTTAAATGTTCAGTAATAATGTACCTTGTTCAAATTCCATTGTTGGTGGCCTGTTGCCGTAAATGTTACTGGCATGCTGTTACAATAATGACTGTTATTCCATTCATGCATGTGTTCTTATTGCAATGTAATTTTCCCAATTCTATTGTTCTGGGTTAATTGGAACACCCATGCATGCTGTCATAACTAATGTTGAAATGTTTTGCTCATGACTAACGAATACACCTTGAAAAACTTTAACACCATAGCACATTTGGGTAGGCAGATCCCAGCAGATCCACCTGTCCTGCCTCATCTGGCCACTGCACTGGATCTTAGCACATCTGGGATCTAACCTTGACCTGCCTCCTCCGCTGGTCCTGCACCACCCTTGGGTGGAACCATTTCAGGGGACAAGGCCCATTCTCCCACAGGCATGGGCACAGAGAGGACCCTATCACACGAAACCTGTTCAGAGGTATGGGTCACAGGGTCTTCCAGAGGGACTTGGATGTACGCCTGCAACAGATCGAGGGCTGACTGGCGTACCTCAAGGGGCAGGCTGGCCCCATCGTCCAGCCCCAGCACAGCCACCTTCGGGGCCATGAAGGGGCAGTGGTGACTGCCCATTGGTGGGGACCTCAGTATCACTGTTTCCATCTGGGGGCATGTGGCCCTTCGATTCCCAACCATCCTCCCCATCCAAGGTGTTTACTCCCTCATGTGTCACACACCCTTGTCTGCTGTCTTGTCTGTCTGCAAAAGCAACCTCTCCTACTCATCTTACCTCCCCAAACGTATCTACAACCCTTCTCCAACATCTCACTCTCACCTTAAAAAGGGGGGGCATCTGTCCCTACAAAAAAAAATCTATTCCCATACATAGCTCTCCATTTCGCCCCCACATACACTGATGTTAATTAATTTACCCTCAAATCACCCAACAAATGTATGTTGCCCACACTCCTCCCTGTGGGGTGTGAGGCTGTAAATTCCAAATTGTCCACATCATTCACAGCTGTTGCTGCACAAGAAATGGAGACCTGTGGTCCTTTCCGACACCTGTCCTGCACATCCCTAGCTGTCTTTCATAATGTTTTCCCCCCTGCTTACTCCCATTCCACCGCTTTCCTATCACCCCTTTTTTCTTTTCTTTTTTTGGCATTAGTGAGGGTTTAAGCAGGAGTAAACACTGTTAAGCAAAGCTAAGGGTCTCCTGGTGCCACTTAGCATCACACAAAACCATGCAAACCTACTTAAAACTGCTTAAAACAGCTTTACTCACTCTATCTTATTCAACCTCTGTTCTGCCCAGCAACAAAATAATTGCCAGGTCTCGAACCCAGGACCCTGTGGATTAGAGTCACAACAATGTACCACTACATCAAAGCAGCTGTGAAATTGCTAATGCTTTTGTAAATATTTCATGCATTAAAGTCATTTAACATTAGGGAAAAAGTCATCACTGCCAGGTCTTGAACCCAGGACCCTGTGCACTAGAGTCAGAAGAGCACATGCTTTTGTAAATATATCATGCATCACAGTCATTTAACATTGGGGAAAAAAGTCATCACTGCCAAGTCTTGAACCCAGAACTCTGTGCACTAGAATCAAAGCAACACACCACTAAACCAAACCAGCTGCAAGATGTAGCAATGCTTTTGCGAACATATCATGCATTACACTCATGTAACACCAGGAAAAAACAACAAAGCTGCCATGTTACAGCACAATGGCACTAAATATACAGAACCAACTGATATTGCCGACATCCTGGCATATAGGGTCAGTGCTAACTTTACCCCTCTCACCCACTAAAGGGCCCATCTCTATACCAGAAGAATGCAAAGTTTCTGTAATCACAGCTGCACAGGTAAAAAACACACTCTCCAAAGCCAAAAACACAGCATCCATGGGGTCTGACAACATCCCAGGCTGTGTTCTACATGAACTAAAGAACAAACTGGCACCCCACCTAAGTACCATGTTCAATAAAACAAAAAATAGTGTGCTGGTACGTAAAAAACAGCAAAACAATGAACAACCCACACCACTCGGACTTAGGATAAAATATGTCTTTTTTATTTCAGAACAATAAAATGCTCTAAATCCAGCAATGCTGAGCACTTTCATCAAAAAACAATGACCTCAGAACAAAGTAATGAGTCAATTAAACTGTTATATACCCTCCATATTCAAACTAATTAAGCTGTCATACGTAATTACTCAGTACTGCTTTACTTTCCTTAAAGCACCCTAACACATTAAGTTTTATATATATATATATATATATATATATATATATATATATATATATATATATATATATATATATATATATATATATATAAATCTATATGTATATGTTACATGTTGTGTAGGTAAAAAATGTTTATTAAAAACATGTCAATTTATAAAAAATGTTCTTTAACAGCAAACTAACTAAATATTATTTTTTTATTATTATTATAAAAAAATATTTTAACCTGTTGGATCTCTCTTTTAAAACAGGGAGAATAGAAAGGTAATCATTTAAACCAGGGGGAAAATTGGAAGCTAATCTCAGTTGCCACATTATCTCTTTTTTAACCAAGCAGTTCTTCCAATCCCCACCTCTTACATCCAATTCTACAATATCCACAATACCAAATTTAAACCCTGTATACCCCTCACAACCCATAGAGTGTCTAAAAAGGGCATCTGTCTCTTTTTTATTTTTTTATCTCATAAAGGTGTTCATAAATCCTGCATTTAAGGGCCCTCTCATTTTTACCAATGTAAAATCCATTGCAGGTGTTACAAAGTGCAATATATACTATTTTAGTAGTATAACAATTCCCCTTTCTTAAATATACAGTACTACTGACCATGTTACTTAAAGTAATGGGTGAAACTTGCAGAATATAACTACATTGGGAACATCGTCCCCAATGTTTAGTGTTTCACCAAAGTTATGTCTTCCAATACTCATTTTCTCCAAACCAGTTTTTAAATTAATCCCCACTTTAGTAGAAAAGGTGGGTTTTTCACGTACCTTCCTATATATTTCAATATATGTTTTAAAGATACCCCAGTTCTTATAAAGAGCATTTTTAACTCTATTAGAAAGTGGGCAATGTTGAATAATACACGCCTGACTAAAATCTGTCAGGTCTGTAGCAGAATGAGTACTGGAATCTGATTCTTGTTCCAAATTAACTCTGTCAGCTGTCATACTACTCAACCCATTACCCAAAAGGGGTTTGTATTTCTTTCCCCATTCACCTAATACCCATTCAAAATAGCTTCCACTAAATTTGAAGGTATCCTCTTTCTAAAAACATGGTCTTCAATCTACTAAACTCATGTGTTAAATTATCTCTCTCTCTGATGTCATTCTGGCAATTCTGATAACCTGACTTTTTACTATACTTCTTTTCTGGCTCTTGGGGGGTAACTTTGATAGTGCAAATAAGCGTTACAAAAAGTGGGCTTCCAGTACACATTAGATTTAAAGCCTTGATTTGTTTTAGATATCATAACATCAAGGAAATGAATCTCTTGTCCATTCACTTGATGTGTGAACCTTAAAAAGGTGGTAGTGTTATTCAAATATTCCATGAAATGTGATATGTCTGCAAGGTTACCTCTCCACAAAACAAAAATATCATTCAGGAATCTGCGATATAAAATAATGTTTGATTTATATCTACTATTCAAAACATATTGCTTTTCCCATCCAAATAAAACAAGGCTGGCATATAAGGGGGCACAGGCTGCTCCCATGGCTACCCCGCAGATTTGTTGGTAATGCTCACCCTCAAAATGTATATAAGTTGTTGTATAAAACATGAGCCATAATCTCACAAGTAAGTCGAATATCATCAGGTTCCATATTGGAGCATGCCTGTAAAGCATCCTCATAAGTACCATGTTCAGTCATAGCCTCACCTCAGGCTTTGTGCCCACTGAATGGCGCACAACAACGGTTATCCCGCTCCACAAAGGGGGAGCCACCATGGACCCTGGGAACTGCCATCCCATCAGCCTGATGAGCCTGGTCTGAAAGGCTATGGAATGTATCATCATGGAACTTATAAACAATGATATTGGTAATCTCCAAACTCTGGACCCTACCCAGTTCGCGTTTGTAAAAGGCAGATCATGTCTCCTAAACCTGATAGACTTCTTTGAAGTGGTCACCAAAGCCATAGATGAGGGTAAGGTGGTTCCCACAGCCTATCTAGATCTCACCAAGGCTTTTGACACCATCCCCCACTCTGGAATTATAGATAAACTCACTAAACTAGGTATAAATCCCTATGTCACAAGATGGGTTGCCAACTTGCTCATTGACAGAACTCACACTGTGAAAGTAGCAGACTCTAAATCCAACTTCAGACCAGTGACAAGTGGAGTACCACAAGGTTCAGTCCTAGTCCTCTCCTGTTTGGTATCTACTTCTCTGAAGTGCAGGCTAACACAGAAGGTCTTTGGCTAACAAAGTTCAAAGATGACTGCAAACTGGGAGCCATAATCAAAACTCCTAATGATGTGGACATCCTACAAAGGGCCTCACTGAGACAGATGCCTGGTGTCAAAGCCATGGACTTCAGCTCAATGCCAAAAAGTGCACTGTCATCCCATTTGGTAAAAACTCTGTACCCATGAACTACCACATAAGCGATAGTCTACTTAACACCGAAAGTGTGATAAGAGACCTTGGGACACAGGTGGACAGTAGTCTCTCCTTTGATAATCACATTGCCACAGTAGTCAGGAAATCCTTCTACATGACACACCTCATCACAAAAGGTTTCTCATCCAGGAAAAAAGAGGTCATTGTTCCCCTCTACTCATCACTCATTAGAACCATTATAAAGTACAAGGCCCCTTTTGGTATGTACCTCACAAGACATCTACAACAACTAGAAAGGCCACAGAAATACCTCACAAAGTGGATTACCAGCCTCAAACAGATGCCCTATGCAGACAATCTCAAAAAACTCCAGCTTTACTCTTGTCGCATATCGCCTACTCAGAGGTGATCTCTGTTTAACATGCAAAGCTATGTCAAACCCAAAGTTGTTGGACATGCTCCACTAAAAGCAATCCCAATCCCTCCAAGCTACATGCTCTAGGGACCTAAACCTTGTCACCACAATAAACAGAACATGCTGGAAGGATAGATTCCTGTCCCAGAGACTTCCCATACTCTGGAACAAACTACCAATCTATATCAAACAAAGCTCCTCAGTAGCACTCTTCAAGAAAAATCTTGATGATTGGATGGGAGATAGGAAATTCACCCCAGGGATCATTTCTGTGGCTCTGCTTGACAGGGGCACAGTAAAATAATTTTCTTGGGTGGCAAAAGCCAGGGTACTGTTTGGCTAGACTTATATAGGCCCTAGGGCCAATAGCCTAGTACCTACCTATGAACCTATTCTTTGAACAGAGGACCTTCCAAACCAGAGTCACAGCAACACAACACTATACCAAATGAGCTGTGGGGAATTACTGATGCATTTGTAAATATATCATGCACTACAGGGATGTAACTTTAGGGAAAAAAGACATCAGTGACAAATTTTGAATCCAGACCCATTTGAACAACAGTCATAGCAACATACCAATAAGCCAACTTATCTATGGAGTACAACCACTGGTTTTACAAACATATCCTGATTGCCAGTCACACACTACTCCTATATATACTGGCCCAAATCAAAGTGTACTTGGGCCTGTGACACAGACACAGAACCTGGGAGGTCTACAATATCTGGTACAGCTGACAACTGCACAGACTGTTGCTGAATATCCACAGTTGTGCCCCCTATTCATGGCAGGGTCCTCATAAAACCTACTCTGTGTGCACACATACTGGCAAGGCAGTGCAGATTGGGGTTACAAAAGCATGACAGACAGCTCAGTGTCACACGTCATAACCATCAGAACACACATGTCCATGCTAATCCTGTGTTACACACTGTATGCATGCACATATGTCTTATAAATACACCTGCCATAAGAATGTCTTGGTAGCTCTATCTGTTACAGTTCTAGCATCTGTCACATCTGGAAACCCACAGTCCTGGCCCACAGCCCAGTATGTGGCATGACAACTACATGCATGTCAATACAATATAGGAACAATGGGGCCCTGCAATGTCCAGCAAACTGGTTGCTCCTATCACAGTCACTGTTACCCACAGTAGCACGTTAAAGCCCTGCAGGGTGGGACACATTTCACAATTATGAATAATGCATAATACATTTTGCCTAACACTCCCTGGTTGGCACTATTACATAACAGGCACATGTCTCACCTGCACTGTTCTGGGTACCCTCAACCAGGGCATGTTGTGACACAACAGCTATCACCACACCCTCACTAACAGTAACAGCTTGCTCTCCCCCAATGTCTTCACAATCCCAAGTCTGACTCCTGGCCAGAAATGCAACAGCAGTGGCCTGCTACACATGCAGCAGTATGTCCAACTACCTGCTACAGACCTAACATCTAGAGCAGGCCATCCACACAACAGCCAACCATAAAGGGTTGGGGGGAATGTTGAGGTTTTAAGGGACATGTCTCAGTCTGCCCCTACAAACATACACAGCTGATTGACCAGCATCAATTGTAGCAGCATGCACAGTCAGACAGAAAAGGATCTATGACACATCTGCCTGTCTCCTTACTCACCCCAACAAACATTTACACAGTATAGTGGTACAGAATCTGAAAGTCTGTTAACAATGGCCAGACATGCATACCTCTCAACTGTACAGATTTCCACAGAATGCCCAGGTTTTTGCCTCATATTTTTGGCCTGTTCCTCATAACATTTGTGGTTTTCTGCCAAATCACTGGGATGATATGAGGAATGAAGTCATTAAATGATGACTTCAAATCCCTCACAAATGTATGTCAAAACAAATACTTTTACTCTAACAAATTTCTAAGTTTATAAGAGCAATATGTAAAATCTCTCCCTATTTATGGCCCTTTGTCCACCCATTTTGTCATGTTTTGTCCAGATTTCTTGTGCTAAGAGGTTGAGAGATATGCAGACACAGTATGCAAAACTGTGGACATAACACATCAATTCAAACAGTGGGCAGTATTTCCACCTACCCTCTGTAATGCTGTAGCTCTCACACCTCGATAATGTTCTTCTCACAGGCCAGGAAAAGGGACAAGGCCCATATGAAGTCCTTAATTATAGCACTGTGTTGCCATGCCATTGGCTAATGGAAAGGCAACACAGCTGTTCTAGATGCAATTAGCAAGTGGGAGACATAGATTTGTGCATAGGCCATCACCTGTTCATGAGCATTACATGCAAAAGCCAAGCTGCTGCCTGTGCTAAACAGGTCTGGCACTTTGTAAATGAAGACAGACTGCAATTCTTTAAAACACTACTTGTGGAGTTCTTCTTACAAAGGAGTACAGCACTATACCAAGTATGTCATAAAATTAAGCATGTAATGGAATGCAGATGGGGGGACGCAGTCGTGGGAAATAGGATTTTAAACATTAGGTCTCAACAACACTTCCTGGACTGACATGTTGCTGTTAGTCTGCTGTCCAGCACCTACTGCCATCCCTGATGGCTCTGTCTGCAGTGACACAGATCACAGCTCTGGCCTCTGAGTCACCCCAGCAAGGGTCAGCTCACATATGACTACTACTGAATTGTCTGTTGTACAATATTAACTGTGACACTGCCAGCCCAGCTAACTGGTATGTTGTAAATAATCATGTCATGTGTGAATATTAATATGATACATATGTTCCACTTACAAATGTAAGAAACCTATATATGTCCTGTGGATATTAAACAACTGGTGAAGAAGTGTGTGTTGAACTGTATGTTATGTACTGAGCTCATACCTCTCAAATGTCCAGAGTTTTGCAGACTGACCACAGGTTTGCCTCATATATTTAGTCATTTACTCATACATTTGTGTTTTGTTTGGCAAATAATTAAAGACTGAAGTCATAAAATATTAGCATACATTTGAATGTCAGATGTCATATCCTTCAAAAAATTCATGCAAATGCAAAATATGTAACAGCAATATTTAAAAGTGTCACTATTTTTTGACCTTTGTCCCCCCTTTATTTGTACCTTTGTCCAGATGTCTTGCTCCAAGAGGTTGAGAGGTATGACTGAGCTTTAGGAGTGTAGCCACAGTGTACTGTACTGGCAAATAACAGAAATGTATATAAAGTATTACCTGTGGAAATGTATGTATTAATAGTAGAAGCTGAAAGCCTCGAACATACAGACATAAGTTGCTAAACTTCAAGTAAATAAGCTGAACTTGTTTTACGAATGTGTTATCTCAGTTTCAGTGCAGCAAGCAGACATAAATGTTTACAGCTAGAGGTGTTTGTATCATCTTGAAACATAAATAATTACTAGGTTGAATATGTAAAAGTGTTTGTGTTATGACTTCCAGTTCTACACAAACATTAGGCAGATATGTACTTCTGATGCATAGATGTTAAAATGTATGTTAGTTGCTGTTAGCCTGGGAAGTGAAGGCAGATGACAAACACTGATGTAATCTGAGCATTCAGACCTGCCTAAGAGAAAGACCTTTGCATGTTGTATGTGTCTTTGTATCTGACAACATCCACTCATCTGCATTTGCCTTGCTAATAGTAAAGAACTAGGGAAATGTCAAATCATTTACATATAGATGGGAATATAGTATATCTGTCTGATGTTTGTGTGGTCTGCATTCCTCTGAGTATCAGCCATCTCTGCATTTAATTTTGATTTGAAGCTCTTTATTTAAGGTTTAACCACTTCCATTTTGTATATTTTTCTAGTATTACATTTGTTTAGTTTTAAATTGTATGTTCTGTTGCAGTTTTAACAGTTCTTGGCTAGGGTCAGTTAAAAAAAGTTACCAAAGAATTCCTTTGCAAACTGAGAATAGCATCAGTTAATTAGTGGGAGGAGCTGAGAGACAGCATTGGTCTTTTAGTTAGAAATATCTGTAGTTAGCTGAAGTGTTTGTGTGGTCTGCATTGCTCTGAGTATCAGTCATCTCTGCATTTAATGTTGATTTGAAGTCCTTTAGTTAAGGTTTTATCACTTCATTTGAAGTCCTTTAGTTAAGGTTTGATCACTTCTATTTTGTATCTTATTCTAGTAGTACATTTGATTTGTTTTAGGTTTTCTCTACTGTTGGAGTTTTAAGAGTTCCTCATCCTACTTGTCCAGTCTTTATTGTGTTCTTAAATATGGTGCCTTTTGAGTTGCCTGCCCCTGCTATAAATCTCATTTTGGACACTCCTCCCAGTCCCATCCCATCAGCTTATTTTACTGAATAGAGAGAGATCATTTGGGAAGGACCCCCCCCCCTTGGTTTCCCAAACTTAGATTATCGTGTTCCATCCCTTCCCACTTAACATAAAACAATATCATTTTACTGTATCTGTGTTTCTTCCTACATTATTACTTTATTTTGCTTTTGTTGCCTGTTCTTAAAATACTCACTTGCACTTATTCTTCTGCATTTATTATCGCTTGTTGGTAGCCTGATTAAATTGTAACTGTTATTCTAAGCCTTTTGGTTTAAACACTTCAGTTTCAGGCCAGTTGTTTTACAGTAAGAAGGTTTGTGATCTGCACTCTTGTGGTAGGAGACGTAGCTTACATCCTTCTAAGTTGGGCTTTGCTGGATGAAGGCTTAGTGTCTGTTATTCTAAAAGTGTCTTAGTTCTGGTTTAAGCACGTGGCCTTTAGGCCAGTTATTTTACATTAAGAAGGTTTGTGGTCTGCATTCTTGTGGGAGGAGAGGGTAGATTCTGCCCTTCTGAGCTGGGAATTGCTGGTTAAAGGCTTATTGTGCCTGCTTATTTGAACTATTTCTTTCTGAAATTGGTGCACCTTGTTTGCTGTAGCATAGACTAGAGTCAGACCTGCTGAATCTAGCTTTGTTTATATAACTTGAGCTCTAATCCAGGCCATCTTTTTTGGAGAGGGTTCCCCTACACCCTAGTAGCAGGAGTGTGCAGTTAGAACTCATCTGATTGAAGACTGCTGGAACAGGTTCAATTTCAAGCTTTTATATTGGCTAATTGGTCAATTTGTTTAAATCAGTTTGCTCTTGTTTGCTACTGTTATATTTAAGTGTGTATCTGTTCTCCTCTGTTAAATTGACCCAAACAGAGTTTAAATATCTTTAGCATTGTCTGGTTATAGGTTTTGCTGTATTCAGATCTGTTTGTGTAATTCCTGTGTTTCCTGCTACGCCATCTTGTGTTGGCCGGGGCCTGCCTGTACTTACTGGGAGGGAGTAAGTGAACTGGTTGGAACTGGTCTGCCATAGGGTGTTGAGCTAAGAGCTCAGGGACAAGGGTTGGTTGGTCAGTTCCAGTGCTACTATTTTACCTTTGTTTTTGTGGTATTTCAACCCAGCATCTGTGTGGGTTTGTGCTTGTTTGCCAATTGTGCACTGCCACTGTGCTGTTTTAACCCTTTGTGAGGTATCTCACTTGCATTTTGTCCCTTACAAGTACTCCTGTGTGAGGGAGGTCCTCGCCTGCAGCTACTGTATTGATTTTATCCAACCATACTCACTCCTATAGGTACTCTCCTCAGACAATACCCACTCTACTTTCCCTGATCTCTGTTCCACGGATTCTGATAACCATAGATGGACAATTTGAGACAGTGTAGCAACTGCCTTATGTACACAGACAACCATCTACTACTACCACCTAAGAACACAATATGTGAGAGATGCAATCATATTAAGAACCTAGGATCCTTGTTGCCTCAGCCAAAAGCCAGTACATGATTGACAGACCATAATGCTTTGCGACAGATGGTCTTCATCTATGCGTTAGGCTTCTGGCAAAGGCTATTGCCTCCCCCATAATGCCTTTCTTAGGCAAAGCCATGAGCGCAATATTACAAACATGAAAAGTTCATATAAATGAAACGTAAAGGTCATGCTGCTAAATGCTAGGAGTCTTAGCATGAAACTGCACTCATTGCAAGCATTCCTTGCCCTGGAGGATGCTGACATTTGTGCAGTCACTGAAACCTGGTTCAAAGCTGTGGAGAGCACCCCATCCTTACAGGTTACTCATCCTGCCATACTTTCAGACCCCAAATAGAGGGCTACAAAGCCAAAGGAGGTGGACTTTCAATATTTATCAAAGACATACATATCTTCAGGCTGGTTAAACAGTATGACGCACAGGAGACATTCCAAGTGCAGTTAATTGTTGACAAAACACATATTCAAATCATATCTAGCTAGCTACAGACCCCCAACCATGACTCAGGACACCCACTCCACCTATTTGGACTTACTTCAATCCATCAAGATTTAACCCTCTACCCTGCTCCTGGGTGACTTTAACTACCCAACCATAGAGTGCAAGACCTATTCTACCTAAACATGAATGCCCAGAGATTCCACAACTTCGTCAGTGGCAATGCATTGGATCAGCTGGTCGACACCCCTACAAGAGGTGAAAATATCCTGTACCTGGTCCTAACCAACATGAGTAGCCACTGTAGCAGTACTACAGTGTCATCTGCCTTGGTAAGATCCAACCATAAAGCAATCACTTTTGAAGTCACCATCTCCCCTGACAACCCCCCCCCCCCCACACTTGTCAGGGTCAAACGAAAAAACATTTCCAAAGCTGACTACAATCTCCTCAGACTAGGTATAAGCAGCTCCACAGCCACCATCCCTTCAGTTGAAACTAGCATTAATGTCCAAGCCTAGACCACCCCATAGCTGTATGGACTCAGCCATACCTGACAGGACCAAATCATCTTCCTCAAGGAAGAGTAAACTTGTCTGGTTGGCAGCAGCAATAAACAAACTCTAATAGAAGGAGAAAATTGCTGCCAGGGCCAAGAAGGAGCAGGTGCCAAGTCTGAAGCAATCGCTCCTTTGTCTGAACAAGCAAATAAGGTCACTGATGAAATCCTCTAAGGCTAACTTTGAGTCAAAATTGGCCACATCCACCAAGGACAATCACAAGGCCTTCTTCACATATGTCTCCAGTCTCAAAGGCAACACCCAAATCTGCTCTGAAGTGGTAGTCAATAACACCACATACACAAACGCCATAGATAAAGGCAACCTGCTGGCAGACAGGTTCAGTGAAAATTTCACCCCCCTGTCCCCCCCATCAGTACACCAGGACATCCCCAGTGCCTGCCCCCCCCCTCCACTCATCACCATGGAGCAGGTCCTTAATTCCCTCTCAAAGGCAAAAAATAAAGTCTTCATGAGACCTGATAACATCCCTGCCTGTATCCTACATGAACTCAGGCATAAGCTCTCAGCTCCATTAGATACCCTATTGAACCACAGCCTGAGCACCAGCTTCATTCCAGCTGAATGGAGGACAGCCACTGTCATCCCTCTACACAAAGGTGGAGCATCCACTGACCCAGGCAATTATAGGTCCATCAGCCTAACTAGCCTGATCTGCAAGGCCATGGAATGCGTTATCATGGACCTTATAAACAAGGGCATTGGCAACCTCCAAACACTTGAACCCATACAGTTTGGTTTTGTCAAAGGGAGATCATGCCTGTAAACTTGGTCAACTTCTTCGAAACCAAACCCATGGACGAGGGGAAGATGGTGCACAGTGCCTACCTTGACCTAGCCAAAGCCTTTGACACTATTCCACACTCGGGCATAATACATATATCCTCCCAGCTAGGTATCAGCCCGTATGTTACTAGATGGGTAGCTAAATGGCTCACTGATAGAACCCACTCAGTCAAAGTAGGGGAAGCCATCTCTAGTAGTAGACCCGTAATAAGTGGTGTACCCCAAAGATCACTCTTGGGGCCTCTGCTGTTTACTGTTTGGCATATTTTTCTCTGAGGTGCAAGCCACAACCAGTGGTCTGTGGATGACCAAGTTTACAGATGACTGCAAGCTGGGTGCTGTCTTAAATTCCCCTAGTGATGTCAACATCCTCCAAGAGGGCCTTACCCAAACTAATGACTGGTGCCGGAAGCATGGCCTCAAACTGAATGCCAAGAAATGCATCATTATCCCCTTTGAGGAAATTGTCATCCCCACTACTTATGACAATAATAACAATGTACTAAGCATGCAATCAGTCGTGAGGGACTTGGGCACCCAGGCTGATAGCAGCCTGACTTTTGACCACAAGGTTGCCTCAGTTGTACAGAAGGCTGTCTACATGGCCCACCTCAGAAATAAGGGTATGTCATCCAGGAAGAAGGAGGTCATAGCATCCCTGTACTCCTCCCTTATCAGACCCATTATCCAGTACAATGCCCCCTTTAGCATCTACCTTGCCATGCACATCCAGCAGTTGAAGAGACCATAGTGGTTCCTGACCAGGAAAATCCAGGGTCTCAAACACCCGTCCTATACAGATAGGCTAAAACCCCTGTCTTTCTATTCAGTCTCATACAGACTGCTCAGAGGTGATCTGTGTCTGGCATACAAGCCATTTCTGACTCAGCCTTGATGGAGTTGCTGCATATCCGCAAGACAAACTCCACTAGTGCAACCCACATGCAAGGCCTTAACCTGGTCTGTGACATGAACAGAACTTGTTGATTATCATAGGTTTCATACTAGGCTATCTGCCCCATGGGCACGCCTAGCCCTTCGTTATGAATGTATTATTTCGCCACCCTTGAATTAGTGAATAAAAACTATGCCTATCATTTTGCTGTGCCTCTGTCAAGCAGTGACGCTGAAGTAATCCCTGGGGTATATCTGCAATCTCCCATCCATGATGGGATAGATTTGTGTCCCAAAGACTTGCCCATATGTGGAAAAGACTCCCTCTCCATGTCAAGCAGAGTATCTCTCTAGCCCTCTTTAAGATGAACCTGAACGACTGGATGGGAAACAGAACATACACCCCTGGGATCCCACCTGTGTCCCTGCTGGACAAGGGAAACGTGCTGATTTGAAGGAACATGGAAAAAAGTATTGGCTAGGCTTATAACAGCCTCAGGGCCAATAGCCTAGATTCATCCTATAAACCTATGAACCTATTACTTTAGATGTTTGCTGCATTTATTTCAGAGTGTCCTGTAATGTTGTCTTAAATTATTCCCTGTGAGTCTGAACTCTGTAGTTACTGCATTGATTGAATATTGTCTTGTTCCTTTATTAGTTATTAAATATAGGTAAACCCTGTAATTGTGTCTGGTCTGTATAGAACTAAGTAAGCTCTTAGAGTACTTGCATATGTATTTGGTGACATTGTATAGCCCACTCCAATAGCCTTGGTCTTGGTCACACTTACCATTTGGCTAATAGGCACATCACACAGTAGGATTCATCACCCTTTGGTAAGGGCATTACATTAGGGGATAATGAGCTGGATTGTGGCAGTTGGAACTACCCTGAAGTGTGGGCAAAAGGGGCCATAGCTAGTAAACCTGTGCCAGCCTTTCCTAGGAGTGTGTGTGTCTGTGATTCATAAATCAAATCTCAAAGAGTGTGTGTCAGCTACTTGGGCAGGGATACGAAGCACTGGTCAGACAGAGAGGGTGATGGATGTTTTGGCTTGGCTGCTCTGCTGAGATGTTAGCCGTATAGCTGTGCCAGTGGGGAGTCTTATTGGGGATCTGGAGAGAGAGGGATAAACCAACCTCAGACTGACTGTGATCTCTGTGTGCTCTGAAGGGTAATTATACTTTACTGTATGTGTACTTGTCATCCTCCCATTGTGTAAGTCCCTCACTAGTAGTAGTGGTGAGGATTGATGCTCCTTGTTTACTGGGTCAGTCCAGGGGTGTCACACTGACAATATATACTGGTGGATACAGCTGGCATATCACATCATGTACCATCACTGAGCCCCTCTCAGTCTGCCAATGTCATACAGGATTATTTTGCAGATTGTCCAGGTCTCCCTGACGAATCCTGACATACTCTGGCTAGGTCAGTGTGTACTCCATACCTGTATCTGATTGCCTGACACCTATGGCTAGCATACCTGGTGAACCCCTGCAGTAGGACAGCAAGTTATACGTAGTAGTAGTGGGGGATGCTGTCTCTGGCTCAGCAGTAGTACATACATACTGAGCATCCAACGTAAGAGGATGGATACAGTACCAGATATTCATGTACCATTACTGTGTCGTCAGGGGTCTGGCATGTCACAGACACATTCCCCAAACTCTGTGGACAACCATCACATATTGTTCAACTGGTGTGCAGAAATACACATTTCTCTGGGAGGTGGGTCTACATCTATCAGGCACATGTACCCATTCTGCAAACATCTGGGTACTGCAGATGTCAGACACCTATGAGGAAGTCACCCTACACCACATATGCACCTCTCTCTCTTATTGCGTACCTCAGATGTTCCTAAAATGGCCACATGCACCTGTAGTAGCACTTGCCTATTTGTCATATGTAGGCTGGATGACATAGTACTGTAACGTTGCCCATAGGGGACACCCAACAATCGATGGCAATGATGTGTGTGGACACATAACAACACAGTCTGCCACAGCAGTCAGGGCATTTCTGGTAGTCCTGGTACCATTCCAGGTTACTAGGCTATTGGCCCTGAGCAGACATGTGCCTAGGCCACATATTAGCCCATGTGTATGCAAGGCAGCAGCTGATGTTCCCATCCAACAGGGACACAGGTGGTATCCCAAGGATGTATGTGCTATTAACCATTCCATTTGACCAGGTTACGCCTGCAAAGGTTTAGGTAGCTACCCTGCCTGATGTGGACAGGGTGCCCATTCCAGTGCAGGGTGACTGTGTGTGTGACATGTGAGCTGCCAACAAGCCCAGTCCAGGTCACTCACCAGGTTGTGTGTGTGTGTGTGTGTGTGTGTGTGTGTGTGTGTGTGTGTGTGTGTGTGTGTGTGTGTGTGTGTGTGTGTGTGTGTGTGTGTGCTAACACAGTCAAGCATGACTTGCACTCATGCAGCAGTCCCAGCAATGTGGAGTCTGTGATTGCCTTGCATGCCAGAGTAAGGTCACTCCTAAGCAGTATGTATGACACTGGGTAGAGGTTTGGCCTTATAGCCTATAGGTGTATGGTAGATGTTTGATGGCGTGGTATTCCCTGGTGAGGAACCTCTGTGATGTCCCCAGCTGCTGCATGTGCTGTGTGATGTGAATGATGAATGGAGAATTATGCACATTAATGGTCCTCATTGGGGGGAGAATGAAACATCAGGATCAAGGGGGCAACCCATGCTGTAATGCCAGTATGTTGACAATACCCACACACATACTGTACTGATAGATGGCAGGGGTATGATATGGGTGTTAGCGGTGGATAGTGCTAGCAAAAGTGGATGTGCAGGGTCTGTACATAATGGTGACCAGTGTATGCAGTCCTGTGATGTGTTCCCCTGTTTATGTCTTTCAGGTGAGATGTACCACAGATGGAACCCGCCCTTTTCAGACGCCAAGACTACGGAAATCATCAATGCCCTCAGACTCCATCACAGGGTATTGTTGGGAAGAAGATGGTAAAACCTGCAGGAATACACTGCCCTGTGGGCAGAACTGGTAGCAACAGTCAACGATGTTGGACAGGACCCATGAACAGGTCTGACACTGTGCCCCACAGACCTGGTACACAATGCATGGCAAAGGGCTGCAGCTGTGGCCAGGGACTGTGCTGGCACAGGTGGAGAGCCTGCTACTCAAGTATCACTCACAGCCACTGAAGAGTTCCTCGCAAATCTTGGTGCAGCCAACGCCACCCAGAAAACCATCACTACATATGTTGTGGAGGTGGCTGGCACAGAGTCAACAGCCGAGGAGCATCCAGGTAAGGCCCCAGTGGGCATCATGTCAATACTGTAGCATTCATAGTGGTAGCTTTTGCATACCTGGATGCATATGTCAGGTCAAACTGCATTTGTGGGTGGGGTTTTGTAATGCACACAAGTGCACACCTATTGTGAATGTCAGCAATTTGGGTAGTATCACAGCTTGCACTGTACATATTCATAATTGCATAAATTATCCTGTACCAATGTCACATGTGTGTGCTGACAATACCTCTCCCCCACAACTACATAGGTTCCTCTGGTGTGGCTGGGGAACAGCAACCTGAAGCCAGTGAGTGTGAAACTGTTTTGTTGTGGTTCACAAATACCCTAGGCATGTTGATGGCAGCCAGTTTTCTATGCACACAACTGTTATGCTTAGCCATATTGCAATATGTGCATGTGAACTTGTGGTGGGGTTAACTGTGGTGGATCACATTGGTCATCATGGGAGCCTGTTTGAGAGCTGTAACTTATTGACACATATTGGACAGTCGGAGGGTGGTGGCATCTAACAGGATAGTGTGAAAACTATGGCATCTGTGACAGTAGATACTAGCCATAGCAAGAGAGCTGGTGAGGTCCCACACAGACAGACTGACAGGGGTGCTCAAAGGTGGACTGCTGCCCATCCAGTCCCTATCAAATGTGTCAAAGCAGGTGTCACCCGACGCATGTTTCAGTCAGTCATGGAGGCACAGGCACATTGTGAAAGGTACACCAGACGGATGCTCAGGGTCATGGATGCAACACTTCCTGCCATGCATGATAACCTCCTTGGCATTGGTGATGCTGTACATCATTTTGCTGATGGTGTGGATAGACGGTGGGGTGAGACATTGTCAATGCTGAACCGTGCAATGTCTGTGCTTGAACATGTGATGGGAGTAGGGCATCGGACATGTGGACGTAGGTCAGCAATAACATCAGCTGAGAGCTCACGTCGCTGTGCACATTCACACTCTCATAGTGGCAGTACCACCAGCACTAACGAAGGGAGGGTGCTGGCCAGACCACAACATAGCAGGCCATGGGCATGTGGTCCTCGCCACTCCCATGAGGGACACGGATCCAGCAGACAGCAGTCACCATCAGGAAGTAGTACCACATCTGGCCTGCATGAGGATATCATTCTATGCCTTTCAGGGTCTCTCTCTCTCTATATATGCCCCTCTCTCTCTCTCTCTCTCTCTGTCTCTCTCTCTCTCTCTCTCTCTCTCTGTCTCTCTCTCTCCTTCCCCCTGTCTCTGCCTGTCTAAAATTTATATATTTGTATATGTTACCCATATAGATTATATATATATATATATATATATATATATATATATATATATATATATATATATGCCTATCACACTTAACAGATGCGGATATATCACATGTGTGCCACCTCCAGATAGCTGAGGGTAATCCTGTCTGATGGGGGTAGGGAGAAACAGTTAAGGTGTACATAGTTGTCTGTATGCGAAGATATATCTGGACAACAGAGTTGTATAGTCAGCTGTGGGTTTATACATGGGCTGTAAGTTTCTAAGTGTAGGAGCATGCCCAGTAAGACCTTCAATAGTAAAAGTTGGACTCCATTCCAGAGGTAGCTGTAGTCCGGTCCTGGAGTTTGTGTGCTAAAGCTGAATGGCTGATGAAGCTGTGCAAACAGTCCAGCACCTCAGTGATATACTGTGTGAGGAATCTACTGGCTGTGTGCTATCCTTATTAACAGTCATATCCTGGTGTGGGTACAGAGCGCATTGGACTGTGCAGAGTTTTCCATAATGTGTGGTATATTCTACATAACACTGTGATTTCCTGGTATGTGAGTGGCAGATCAGTATAGAGTAATGTGATGGAGCACTGACAGACATTGGTTTACTGACCCCATACACTGCAGGGAACAATGTTATAGCAGAAATTGTTCTAGTGTGCACATTCTGTTTGTCTGGGCAGTGGTTCCCCTTCCCCTTATATGTGTCTCTTTGTCCTTCTGTAGTGCAGTCATGGTCTTTGTCCAAAGTTGCTGCTATGTATTTGTAGTTATGGTGCGATTTGGGGTAAAAGTGGTAACATCACAAACAGTGTTATAGACCTCACACCTCTGACTGTATCTGTTTAGCAGGCTGTCCATCATTCTGCCCCACACATCTGAAGTGGTCCTCAGACAGTTTGTGTTGCCATGTTATTGTAAGGCTACAGGTTGGCCATAGCTGTCAGACTCTTACAGATGGACATCTGGACAGGCCCATATATAACAGTCAGACACCGACCCAGACATGGGGTCAGGCTCTTATTATTTCTCTTCCAAACGTACACAGTTGGTGGAATGGTATTGTATTAGCTTGCAATTACTTTTGGGGATGACATCTGCATTTCTACCATCTGTCATTGCTGTTTTCAAATCAACCTTTATTGGTTTGACAATAGTTTGTCAGGCAAATGCAATGTTATGACAAGCAGGAAAGATATATGAGGCATACGTGTGGACATTCTGAGACACCCTGTCATTCCACGGGTATGGATGGTGCACACTTATTTGTTGTCAGTACTGACATAGTGACATGGCAGCCTTTGTATCCTGACACTCAAATGACTTGTCACAACTGACTGTTATAGTAGGCACTGTGTAGGTTACTCAGACCTGTGTTCTGTCCATATGTGCGGCCCCCTGTCCCTCTATTGTCCAGCTTTTCTACATTAACAAATACTGAGTTTTGGCCAGTGTGTAGAACTCCTACCGTTGGTGTAGCTGACATGCAAAATAGTTGCCACAGCCAGTCTCAAACCATGGAGCCTGATACCTACAGCACTATACTTAGACCACTAAGCCACAACAGCCACCATTAAGTGCTGTCTACTTCCTGACACTATTAACCACAATCATACATAGCACTTTGACCCCTGCATATTCCAGAAATGGAACAAGTTATCAAGTTGATTGTGACAGCCCTGGCAATGTGTGGCCTGCTGCTATCACCTTACATACATAAATGTTACTGCAGTTCTATGTGAAGACAGGTGTGTTGAGGGGGGGGCATACCTCTGAAGTGTACACATCTTCACAGACTGTGCAGATGTTTAGCTCATAATTTGGGAACGTTTTTCATAATAATGTGGTTGTGTGGCAAATAATGGTGAATACATTACAAACTGAAGTTAGAAAGTAATGACAGACATGAGTTTCAGACTTCTTGACCTTCAGAGAATTCATGCTACTGCAGCAAATATTATTCTAGCAACGTTCTATGTTTGTAAGTGCAATATTTACGACATGTCCCTGTTGTAAGTGTGGCCCCCTGTCCCTCCATTGTCCAGCTTTCCTGCAGTAACACATATTGACTTCTGGACAGTGTGTACAACTCCTACCATAGGTGTAGCTGACATGCAAAATAGTTGCCACTGCCAGTCTGGAACCACAGACCCTGTCAACCATAGTACTGTACTTCGACCACTAAGCCACAACAGCTAACAGTAAGTGCTGTCAACGTCCTGACAGTATTAACCATGCAGAGACATAGCACATTGACCCCTGCATATTGTGGACATGGAACAAGTTAGCAAGTTGACTGGGACAGCCGTGGGAATGTGTGGTCTGCTGCTATTACCCTACAAATGTAAATGTTACTGTATTTCTATGGGAACACGGGTGTGTTGAGGGGAGGGGAGCATACCTCTCAATTGTACAAATTACCACAGACTGTCCAGATGTTTGCTTCATATTTCGGGTCCATTTAGCACAGTATTGTGGTTGTCTTGGAAAATACTGGCAAATCATTACAGATTGCAGTTAGAAAGTAATGACAGACATTTGAGTTTCAGATGTCTTACTCTTCAGAGACTTAATGCAACAGCAAGACCTGTTCTAATATCAGTGTTTAAGTTTGTCAGAGCAATAGTTCATAACTGTTACTATTTGTGGGCCTTTGCCACACATTTCCTTCTGGCTTTGGACAGATGACTTGCTGTGAGAGGCTGAAAGGTGTGTATGGGACTCCAACATTGACATCCATGCATGCGACCTATGACCCCACAGTTTCTTAGTCCCCCACATATACTGCAGTGAGTTTTGGCACCTTGGGGACTACTGCATATTCTGGGGAAGCCAGTATTGGTGGACATTTCCTGCTGTCCCACATAGCTGTCAGTTTGCTGCTATCCCAGTAGCCCACCGCATTCCCTTGCATACATGCAGCAATACCATGGATATGCTACTACAGTCTACTACTCCATTCATTTGTTGTTAAGAAGAGTGGCTTACCTTGTACTTGCAGCAGTAAGGAGGACAGTGCTTCAGGGCTGACTCTGTGGGATGCATGCAGTACACAGCCTATACATAGTAAGGTACAGGTAGTGTGATATGTGTGACATCCCTTTTACTGTGTTTGCAAGTCAGAGTGAGGTGTCAGTCCCTGGGCCCCTAGGGTGTCAGTGTATGTGCTATGCGTTGCCTCTTTGCCAAGGCCAGGGCATATTGGGCATGCCTACATCTGCATACAGGGACAGGCTGAGGAGGTTTGTCCTCCGAGTCCCCCTGTGCCTGTGGTGATCTTGGCAAAGGTAGGGGGCTGTGTCCCCCTTCCCTGTGATGTTCCTGATGCAGCTGTTTCTGCAGGATCATATTGTATAGCATGGCAGATACTATGAACATGTGTGCACATGTGGCTGAAGAGTACTGCAGGGCTTCATCAGATATGTCAAGGCAGTGGAACATGACTTGAGCATCTCAAACACACGCCCTACGATGTTCCTAGTTTGTGCATGTGCCTCATTATGGTGTTCTTCAGTGGGTGTGCATTTCTAATGAGTGGTATCATCCATGGTTCCAGTGCGTAACCAGCATCCCCCACTAGATGGCTGTACGGATGTGGGAGTCGTGATGACTGTCAGGGCTGCCAGCACACATATTGATGATAATGCCCTGGGCATTGCACCATGACCTGGCAATTGATGGAGTGATAGCCCTTGCAGTTGATGTAGACTCTACCCTCCTCACCAGGTGGTGCTTTGATGTGCACATGAGTGCACTCTATGGCATCCAGTACCTCTGGGTAGTGTGCTACACAGTGGAAGAAACACATACTGGTGTGTTGAGGAAATAAATGTGCTCACTGGCATGTGTTAGCATTACATCCAGGAACTGGTGGCGTACCCTGGATACGGATTCCTGTGAGATCCCCATGATGTCCCCAATAGGTCTTTGGAGAGTACCTGTAGCTAGCATTCTTAAGGCTACACATACATTTGTTTCCACTGGGATGGGTTCCCCTCTGTTGGCTCTGGGTGTGAGGTGAGGCAGGCAGAGCTTGGTGAGTTGCAATAGTATGCCCCTATCTTCCCTGTAGTGCTCTACTATCTTCAGCTCATGTAGCCCCTGAAAGGTTACCCTGGGTCTGAACACTCGTCTCCTCCTCAGTCTGGGCCAGTTGTCAGCATCATCCTCATCACTGCCCTTAGTCTGTAGCATGTAGAGATGTAGCAAAGCAGCAGCAGCCCCTATCATTTTGTCAGTTAACATTCCCAAGTGTGTACTCCAATGGTGCAGAGTATGTGGTAAATCAGATTGAAGGGTGTCTGCATACTTTATACTGGTGTGCTGCAGCTCCAGCCTGTGTAATTGACTGACTATGATATATTCCACCTGCCAGCTACATTATTGAGGAGTTTGAATGGCCCCCTGTGAGTGGCACAGGCCTTATTAGTCATTTATAGTTGATTGCCTTTTGTCTGTTATTTCGTTTTATTTTTTTCCCAATTTCCTCCAGTTTTAAGCCCAGAAGCACTCCACGAAAACCCGTGGAGCTAGTGTAAACACTGCTGAGCAGAAAAGGCCATTCCCTGTACACAAGCACACTCAGCATTTCTCTAACGAGCTAAGCACAGCTAAGCAGCCTCAGATGCACACCTCTACTTAGCTGTGTTTAGATGAGAGCAAACAGGAGCCACTGAGCTCCAATGTGCTTACACTAACCATGACAAACCTCCTTTTCATGTCAGCTGCCTCTTCTGCCTACACCACCAAGTTGTAGCCCCTACATGGCTCGGTACCTGTGGACATGGTGGCCCATTTTGCTATTCAGTAAACTTAGCTCATTTACATACACCTAATTGTGTATTCCCTAGTTACAGCACTACACAATAGCCCATGTCCTTAGCAACCACTATAACCTGCCATTGTATGAGTCTGCATGCTGGCCAGTATAATGGAGAAATTAATTTTAACTTTACTATTCCCCTTTTACTATTTTAATTTTATTATTAGTAAACTAGCAAGTATATTTGAGCTCCTTGTAGGATTTTATACAATTTGTTCCAGGGCATTTGAGTTAACAATGTCAAGGAACTTTTGTGCAAGTATGTTGGGGCTCATGTAGGTTTCTCAGTTGATGGTAGGATAGTTAAAATCCCCATGTCAAGTGTGTTAGGTTGCATTTTGATTAACTCAAGTAAAGCCAAATAAGCGGCATGAGCATCTTGGTTCATGCAGGGGGACCTGTAACTAGCAATGACTTGATGGGGTGCCTTACCCATGGTAATCTGGACTTGGAGTAGCTCCATAAAGTTATCTTGTCTAACCAGTCTAAAGAAGTATTTATTTTTAATGTAGATAGATACTTCACCACCTTTGGTTCTCACACTTTCATTTTGAGTCTTTGGATGTTTTTGATTTGAAAATGCTTATTTATGCTGTTTCAAAAAGTTTCTATTTGATTTAAGAGCATATATTTGATCTTTTGGCACTTTTTGGACAAGTGAGTTTTACTTGTTACTGTGACTGTGTGTGCTGTTGTTTACTGCACGGTACAGGTTGTACAACAAGGATTAGCACATTTTTAAACTGTTTTTGCTATATTTTAAGCAGTTTAATTGTATTTGCTGTGTGGGAACATAGTTGATATTTTCTACTGTTGCTGCCCTTATTCAGCCCTTAATAGTGTTAGTTTATTCTTTTAGCAGGTGTTTTTTTTTCCATTGACTTGATGGAGCCTGATATGGCTACCCCCCCCCCCCCATCAAATCCAGTTATACATAAAAAGAAAAAGCTCAACAAAAACATGCCTCAGCCTATGGTTTGTGAATCTGCTGTTGCCTTAAGCCAGCCTGCAGATTGCCTACCTTTTTCACTATCACCCTCTGGTATGAGCCCATAGCCCTCTATGTATGATAAGGGGGTCAGACACATCCTCTAGAGCTGTTCCAATACCTGGTTCAAGTATGGGAAAACCAAATCCTTTAGTGCAGGAGAGGTCCAGGGTGAGAGACCAATACTCTGTCCCCAGATATTTTGTCTACTAGAGTAGTTCACAGTAAGAATAAACAGAAACTTCACTACACTGCAGACAATCAGGTTATTACCATGTAAAGGGCTGATGTGGTTTTTTCAACTAAGAGTCTTTTACAGTCAGCTAATCTTGGAGACTATGCTCCTAGTCAGAATGACCATGAGGCTACCTTCTCCAGAGATCAGTCTATTGCTGCAGATTTTGATGGGGACTTTAATGCAGACAATAGTGAACACTCTAAGTCTGTTAATCCGATTATTCAGAAGGTGCACAGGTTCAAAAACCCGTCTGTCAATCTGATTTTTTAGAAGGTGCCCAAATTCAAAAACCCAATCAGGCATTCACCTTTCCACAGATGCTAGATAGGTTTAAAGATGTATTTGACTGGAAGCAATCTGAAGCTATGCCAGACATTGGCAGAGTTTATGATCCTACTGAAGATGAGATTCCAAATGTTTTGGCTAGTACTCCTTTGTTACTAGCCTTAGAAAGTGTCTATAAAACTGCAGCTAAAAACTCTTGGACTAGCAAACCAGTTCCTGACAAGAACATGAGGAAGTGCATTTTTCAATGTACTTACAGTGTAGATGATTTTACTGCATCTTTGCCTGCTGAACTTGTAGCGTAGCTAGGGTGGGGCAAGAAGGGCAACTGCCCCAGGCACAAAGTGCTGGGGGGGCATGATCAGCCAATCCTGAACTCTAATGCAATACTGGAGTGGTCAAACCTGAGTGCTGTAGGGCTCTGTGTATGATCTAAATTGTAGCAAACTGCTTGCTAATTTGTAGCAAGCAGTTTGTTACAGTTTAAAAGTAAAAAAAAAATAAAATCACTTATTTTAACTAAAATGTGAGCACCCAGCACTCTGTGCATACAGGATATAAACTGTAGCAACTGTTTACTACAGTTTATAAGAAGAAAGAAAATTTTAACTTAAATATGAGAGCAAGCAGAATATAAACTATAGTTGTTTGCTACATTTGGAATTGTGTGGGGGGGTGGATCTGTAATAAGCCAATCATCCCAATGTAGTGATCAGCTTAATACAGTAAAGTGCTTTTTTTAAACTCTTCATTTGAAGAGCTGAGGGGGGGGGTGGAACACTGGTTCATGGCACCAGCACAGGGCTCTGGTTGAGCCAGCTAAGGTTTTCTGCAAAACAGAAGTGTTATATCAATGAGATTGTTTCTAATATGACTCAGATTTTCAAACATACATTAAGAAGTGTCTTGGAAGGTGAGGACACAATTTCTAGAAACGCAGCCACTTCTGTGATATTGCGACTGTATACTTGGTTACATAACCTATTTTTTTCAGAAAATTTAAAAACTGAGGTTTTGAATGCTCCTTTAAGTTTGGTCTTGCTGCTACCCAGATTCTCAACCAATGGGATAACAGAGGTAAACTGGTGCATGTAATATACAAAATGTTTCATATTCCCAGGTTCTCCCCCAACAAGGCATCTAGCTTCAAAGGCCAGAACAAACAAAATGCTCAGCCTAGCAAGAGTCAGAGTATGAAAATAAAGTGGTAGGAAGATAATGCTTCCAAGCCAAATAAAAGGGGCTCCTTTCTCAAAACAGGATGAATCCTCTGCTAAAGAATGACTATGCCAAGACTCAGGCATCCTATTCCTTCTGCCTGTCCCTCCTCTCCTTTAACCTTCCCCCAGGTTTTCACTCAACACATCAGCCTGGCTACAAACAATCTAAGACAAATGGGTACTGGGAGTAATTCAGGATGGATACTCTTGGCAATGGACAGAAAATTCTCCTCCTTCCAGGGTAATACCCCCCCCCCCCCCGCGCACCTGCCAGTCTGACACATCTGTTCTTTCCAGTACTCCTTCATGTGTTGCAAGCAGAGGTTATAAAACCAGTTCCTGCACCACAAACAAGAAGAAGATTTTACTCTAGAATCTTTATGGCACCCAAAAATGAGAGATCATAGAGACCAGTGTTAGATTTACCTTACCTAAATACCTTTCTGAAAATACCCAAATTCAAAATACTTCCCTCTTCCTCTAGACCATTGTTTCCTGGTGACTTTAGATCTGAAAGATGATTATCATCACATTCATATGACTCCCAACTTCAGGAAATGCCTGAAATTTGCTGTGTTGGCCTCATATTATCAGTTTTCTATATTACCCTTTGGGCTATCTACCGTGCCTCGAGTATTTATGAAGTTTCTGGCTCCGGTGGTTGCTTAAATTTATTACAAAATAGAATCATATTGCAGCATATCCCTATCCCCTTGAAGTTTGTTTTATATCTCCTATCTCTGAAATAAACTTTCACTGCATGTTAAGAATAGCAGCACCCATGTCACCTTCAAAGTAATCCTATATAATTGGATGGGCGGTCTCAGATTTTACTCCCATCTAGCTTTTGTTGACTTCCCTGAGGCCGGAGGGAATTTCTGAATATGGTTTATCATTTGAGATTGCATAGATCTGTATATATATATATATATATATATATATATATATATATATATATATATGTGTGTATGTATATAGATTCATTTTATAATTTTGAAATACTGAAATACCGAATTTTAGTATGTCGAAATCATAAAGTCAAACACCCATAATCCCGACAGCACACAATCGCAAAGCACACAATCACGAACACATACAAACCATACACCACACAACACATACATCATCCAACCCACACTACAACAAACAAAACACACACAAACACAAAAACACAAACAAACCTACACTACATGTATGCAGGGGGGCAAGCCCCCCTGCACCCCTCATGTGGGGGGCTGCACCCCCATACCCCCCTACTTATATATACTAACTCCAAGATCGCAAAGACGCAAAAAGGAAACACACACCCACACATTTCACAGTCCCTCGCACACACACAAACATCACACATATACATGCATCCACACATTCAGACACACTCAAACTCCCACACATAACCCTTACAAAACATTCACTTACCTTCAGTTGCACCTACATCCATGCACAATACACTCCCAAAACTACACATCACGTACCATAAGCCATAACCGCAAATTCAATTATGCACTTTCGCGATTTTCAGTTTTCGACTTTATGATTTTGAAATACTGAAATTCGGTAGTTCAGTATTTCGAAATTATAAAGTGAACCCATATATATATATATATATATATATATATATATATATATATATATATATATATATATATATATATATATATATATATATATATATATATATCTATATATATATATATATATATATATATATATATATATATATATACATACACACACACACACACACACACACACACACACAGATATATATATATATATATATATACATATATATACATATATATATGTATATATATATATATATATATATGTATGTATATATATATATATATATATATATATATATATATATATATACATATATGTATATATATATATATATATATATATATATATATATATATATGTACAGGTTCTCACCATTCAAAAGACTACGAGTGGCTCAGTAATACATAAAACATTGCATAAATAATGTCAATAGCAGTGTTACACTGAGTTCTTTGTAGTATGAGAAGGGGGTAAACACATGATATCCTGGAAGCTCCTATCCTTGCCAGCTGCTCAGGCTGGCATGTTTGTCCTAATTTTTTAAACACCTTTATTAAAATATCAGCTAAGACATAGGCACACATACATTAACAGAAAAGAAAACAAGCCATATTAACATTTTTTTTTCATTTACACACTGTATACATTAAATGTTTTCTTTCTTTGTAACAACTATCTTTCAGTCCAACAATACATAAATATTTCTATTCCTACCTTCCCTTAAACCTCACTCGTCCTCCTCCTCCTCCTGAGCATTATTCTGCATGTATTGTTCCCACAAATTCCCTTTATTTCCAAGTAATTTGCTCCTTCCCTTTTTAAAGATCACTCAAAGTTCTTTTGTCTTTTTTGCTATATTCAATATTTAAATACAGTTGGTTAAATTTTGGTTTCTATTTTCTAGTAATTGTTTTTAGCAGCCAACTGAATTAAACTTAATAAGGCCTTACTATGTCCAGGAAATTCAAATCCTGTGTCCAGGCACAAAATAATCACTTCCTTAGTTATAGGAATTTGCTCCCCTAATATTTCTGACAGAGTACTCTCTAGGGATTTTTTTAATCTGCCAAGTCATTATACTCCCAAAAAGCATGTTCCCAGTTATTTCTTTCTTCCCCATCATACCTTCAACATTTGCTATCTACCTGAGAAAAAAAGTATTTGAAGTCTGCTTGGTGTGTAAAAATATCTATGCAAAACTTCCAAGTAAAAACCCTAAACCTTCTGGACTTTGTTGCATATTTGAGAGCCAAAAATATATGCTCCCTTTAATCCCTTGTAATTTGCTTTTCCAATTTCTTTTCAATCTTTTCTAATCTTCTCTGATTGAATCTTATAGTTATTGTGCAATATTTTATATGCCCTGCTAATGATTCCCTTTTTAACTTCTATTTTTCATTTGACTAAAAACTCTACCAGAGCAGATCTTTAACTTAAGACTCCCCTTTTCCTTTCTCTTTGCCTATAATCTGATATCAGTTCCTGATCGGGAAGGCAATCTCTAATATGCAGCCCAAACTTCTTAGCCTCATCATAATCTGTTACCTTTCTCTGTCTCTAGTCATTTGCTCCGGTTATATTGGTTCATTGCCAGTTTTCTCCAGTAAATCCCAGCCCCCTCTTTCCTATTTTCTGTACACTGTAATTGCAGTCATCCCTATTGGCAAATTCTCCTTTCTCCATTCTTCTGTTGGCTTTGTTCTTCAAATACTTTCTGCAACTTTATGAATATAATCTTATAATCTTTTAATTTCTCCATATCTTTTGGGTTTCTAATACCATTATGGGAATAGACCCCATTCCTAAGTCAAAGTATGATTAAGGTTCATGAAATTAGTATTGTTTCAGTCTTTGATGTTAGCCAGAAGTGCTTTTCGCAGCACCCTCAATGTGGCCTGTCATGACTCCTGCAATTTGTATGGAGTTACATGTATCACTAACATATCTAAATACGATTGTAGATTATTTTATATAAGACCCATTGCTCCTACTACTATTGGAACTGTCTTGGTATCTTTCTTCCACATTGCTCTCATTTCTGTCTGCAAATCCTGATATTTTATGACTTTTTGTCTCTCCGTACACAAGACACTGTAGTTACTGAGTGTAGCGATTTCAATGATTAATGTTTCTTTTGTCTTCTTTTCATTGACCACTATATCTGGTTATCTCGTATCTGTCTTTTGAACTCTTGGTAATGGCTGATCCCATGTGATGTAGACTTCATTTTCTATGATTCTTTGTGGCTCATGTTTCCAGTGTTTTCTGTATGGTGGTTATTATTTCCTTTAAGGATCTGCATTCAAGATCCCTCTCTCTGCTTATTTCCTGAACTCCCCACTTCATCATCATCCCTTTCCACTTTGAATTATAATCTTCTTCTTGTTTTATTTATATGATCTGTAACTGTGTAGCTCTAAAATATTGCTTAAAATCAGGTAATCCTAAACCACCTTGTTCTATTGGGAAGTTCACCTTTTTCCACTTACACCTTGCCCTCTTTCCCTTCCACATACACTCCTTCAGCATTTTATTAATTATTGCCTACAACATTTCTTCTGGTTGATAAAAGTATACCTGGCCTGTAACAGAGCCAGATCCAAGTGTAGGTGACTTAGGCAGTTACCCAGGGCCCGCTGGCTTGCTGCTGGCTGGGGAGGCCCACTAGCTGGGGATGCTATAACATTTTATTTTAATAAAAAAAATACTTACATTTCTTGTAGAACCACAAACTGAAGACCAGCAACACGAAATAAAAGAAAAAAGATTTAATGAAAATCCAAATCACATGAAACTTCTCTAGCGCCTCGGCCACTTGCCTTTAACAGAGTATATCTCACCATATACATCAAGTGTATTTATATGTTAAGTGGCCGAGGCGCTAGAGAAGTTTCATGTGATTTGGATTTTCATTAAATCTTTTTTCTTTTATTTCGTGTCGCTGGTCTTCAGTTTGGGGTTCTACGATTCATCTTTACTGGTTGTGGTTTATTTCTATACTTACATTTCTTCTTTAAGGACACACTCTTTGTGTAACGCACACAGTTAAATTTCCTTCTCCTGCTCACGCAGAATTCAAATGTAGCATAACTGTCTTCCACTGCTGCTTGAACACACTTAACTTTCCCTTCTTGAATGTAATCCATGTGTGAGTTTGTGTGTGTGTGTGTGTGTGTGTGTGTGTGTGTGTGTGTGTGTGTGTGTGTGTGTGTGTGTGTGTGAAATGCCCATAGTTTGGCTAACAGATTAGCTAATTAACTTGTCAGGTTCAAACCTTGTGCCTTGGTTACAGGGCAGAAAACCCTGAATTCTCTACACCAGCTACCAAACTGATCTCTTAATTATCATGGGTGCATATTCAATACGAGTTTAATTGCCTTTTCAAGGAATTTGAGAGTCGTTGCATTTTCAAGGAATTGTGCGTTTCAAAGGAAGACAAGTTTACTATTGGTCATGCTAAGTATATCTTCAATGTGCAGTGGTTTTGCTTAGCAAATGGCTGTCAGTACTGGTGCTATAAAGTTTGAAAATAGTGGTAGTAGTACAACAGGTAACATATCTGCCTTTAGTGCAGAAGGGTGTGGGTTCTATTCCCACACCATATAGATGAATTGTTGATACTGCGGTGTTCTTTAAGTGGTTATGGGGGTGCTGCACTCCTGAGTGTGTCCTACTTTGGATGAAATGCCTAGTAGCTATGAAACTGTTGTCAATCTGCCAGACATTTCCTACAGCATTATTACCAGATTACCATTTTCTTTAATTTAACATAGGCAATTTATTCTTCAAGGACAGCAGACACTGAATTTGTACATGAAAGACTGAAATGTAAAGTTGTTTGCCAGCAGCAACCTCTTCATTAGTTATAGATCTCTTTAATGTGGAATTATTCAGATGACTTTCACTTCTGTATAGAGTGTGTATATTTACTGATTTCAGTGGATTGTAATGACAGAAACTTGAGTGGCTTTTTATGGTTGAAATGTTCTGAAATGGGTAGTTTTGTCATTATTGGTTCATACGGTTTGTTTTGTTGTTTATTGGAAAAATGTTCAAACTACAACTAAGGTAGTGCTGTATTATACAAGGAATATAATTTAATACAATCAGGAAGGTGAATCTAAGAATACATGTATATATGCATGTCCCTAAAAATGTGTGCAAGGGGCCTTTGCTTTGAAAATAGCCCAGTGGTAAACTTTAACCCACCACTAGCCAGATGCAATCCGCGGTGGTACAGCGGTAGCATTGTTACCTCACAGCAAGAGGTTCTCCTGTTCGATTCTCGGCTGGAGTGCCTTCTGTGTGGAGTCTGCATGTCCTCCCTGCAGTTGAGTGGCATCTGAAAGGCAAGTGTGAATGGGTGTGCCTTCACTGAAGTTTGGGCGTTGGGCTGGCAATTTGGCACCATAAAAAAATCGACTGCCAATCATTAGCGGACTGGAGTTCTGCTGTGGTGACCCCTTAACCGGGAAAATTTGAAAAAACAAACTAGCCAGATGCATTTTCTTTGAACGTAGGTTTCAATGCTGTTTCAAGGAATGTGAGTTTAAGGGCAGAGAAGTTTACTCTTCATGCTAAGTCAGTTTTCATTATGATACTGTATTGTTTTGTTTAGCAAATAGCTATTAGTGTTTGTGATATAAAATTTGAAAGAAAAGTTTTAAATCAAATCTAAATATATGTAATCACCGTAGAAGTGAAGAAGAAAACAGTATGCACATTGATAGGTTTGAACAGGGTTTCATGAAGCTGGGGAGAAATAGCCAGGTAATGGAATACTAGAATGGCTGCAGGGGAGGGGGGTCCAGATCCATTACCCTGCCTAGGGCCTCATTTGACCATGAATGATCTGGCTCTGCCTGTACATAAAACTAAAGGGACTAAAACATTTTTATTGCTTGTATGTTACTATCCATATCCATAACTAAGTGCTTCCAGTTTCTCAACTTTTGTATTCATATTCCTAAATATTTCATCTCATCATATCCTCATAAATATAGGTATTGCTAAACTAATTCAAATACGGGTACATAATTTACAGCTATAGCCTTTGTTTTATCAAGGTTAATTTTATATCTTGAAAAGACTTAAAACTGTCTCAAAAGTTAAACAACACCAATATTTCCTTTCCTGGATTTATCAAGTACAAAATAATATGATCTGTAAATAAAGCCAACTTGAACCTGATCTGATCAAGTGCAACTTTCTTCAGAGCCATTCCTCCTTGGTATAGCAGACTATTAGACTTTCTGAAAAGCTGCTGTTGAATGTTGTTATGCTGCTGGGTAAAAATAAAAGTTGTAATCCAAATGGAAACAAAGATCCAGAGCAATAATACAGGACTTACCATCTCTGTTGTTAGAGTTAAATGGTTTAGAACTGCATTTTGACCAGAAAATGTCCAGTGACCATATAAGATCAAAATGGAAATTGTTGGCGGGCTGGTTTCATACAAACTGTAAAAATAGTACTCAGTAAAATGATGTATGGTTTGATATGATCTCACTCACTTGAATATTACTGTATGATCTACAATGAAATGGTGTAAACATTTTCTGCAGTCTAATTCCCTATTAATGTGTAAATTATATCTGCCTGATACCCTGCTTTTTTGGTGGGGGTGATATAACAGTTGTTCTTGTTATTTATTTTGTTATATGGCTACATTAACCTACAGGACAGAATAAAGATTTTGATAAAAAGCAGCTCTTTGGAAATAAATTATTCTGATAATAGTGTTAGAGTTAGTTATAAAAAGAGTGATGCTTCTTTAAATGAACAGTTTATGTTAAGTTGTACATGTTACTTTAAGAACAGAAAAATACTTGGCTGTACTCATGAGATCAGACTTGCTTAATGAACTAGTAAAGGTAATATAAAAAGAGGGCTAAGAAAGACTCAGCCAGAGAGAATTTGCCCTTTGTGGAAAGGGATTTGGCATCCAAGGTGATGGGTAGGAGAGACAGAAAGAGAGAATCAACCACAATATAGTAAGACCTGGAAGGGAAAATTGGAAATTGCTCTTGGTAGATAGATCTAGAGACAATTCCCAACACAGATTGTTCCTCATCAATATAAATCTGAACATAAGACTGAGTTTGAGCTAAAGGTCTTGTGTTTTTAGTTAAACCACAAGACTTTTTTTTTTGCTTGGAAAAAAACTCCATTTAATTTAATTTGTATATTATAAACTGGATTGTTATAAGACTGGTAGTCTCAGCTGATTTACTCTTCCGCAATATGTAAAAGAGAAGTTAAAAGTATCAACAGTGGGTTAAGGCCATCAAGTTTCTTGAAGGCCTGTAGGTTGTAAGCTTGGCAAATAAACTGATGAACCTATGGACTTATAGAAGTTTAGAAGATTTACATTTAAAAATAGAGCAGAAATGTTTAACTACAGGAAAGCAAAATCTTATTTAGCTACAGAGATTAAGCAGAGATTGTGTGTGCATCCATAGAATGGTATACTATAATCCTGAGCCTGTAAATTTCACACAGGGAAATTTTCTGCCTACCTGATTAAAACAAGGTGATTGGCCAGGTATATAAATCTTACTAAATAAGGTAATAAGAAACTGACTTTCCTAAAAGGCATAAATAGCTCCTTCAAAACATTCTACTGCAAGCCTTACTCAAGATAGGTTAATAACTGTTATGTCAGAAGCACCTTTGTGCATTTCCTCTGTCCACTTACCCTCTCTAGGGAAGAAGCAAAAAGACCTAAGAAAACCAATAAGTTCTGGTGAATTAAAAGCAACATTAAAGCAAGGTTAGACCTCAGGACCTGATAAGTTCATTGCCAAGCTCTCTAAACTGGTCATCCCTGAATTAAACCACATCTGGTTTAACTATAGGATAAAAATTCCCATTGGAAAAAAACATGCACATTTATCCAAACAATGTCTTATTGTTGTACTGCCAAGGCATGGAAAAGGCAGAACCAATATTACTAGTTACATAGGTTCATAGCGTCTTACTAAGCCTATGACAAAAGGAGACAACTGATATGTTCAATCGCAACACCCAAATTTGGTGGCAGGCTAAGAATGCCTCCATAAAGAAGACTTTCTCAATGTATTCTGAGTAAAAATTTGGAATCAGCTATCCAGTCATTTGCTAGGGAAGTATTCTGCTTGACAGGTAATGGCAGCTGATTCCAGAAACAAGGGATACATTAGGACAGTATCATGCTACTTTGTGTTGTTGATGTGTTAGTACATGTTTAGGTCTCTAAAATTGGTGTTTGCTTTACCACTGGTATTACTTAGGTAAAGGAGTTTAAAGAATACTGGGTCATATGTAGCACAGAAGGCTAAAAAGATTACCCATCAAGAGTCTATGACACTAAGTAAAGAAACAGGGCTTTTATTCTATCAGATTAACTAAGGGTACAGAGAGCTAAGATCTTTTTGGTGAAGAAACATTGAGGTCTATCAAGCTGATTTAAGTGTTTAGGGTGATACATGCTGAAGTGTGCATTATATTCAATGATAAACAATATCTGAGAGATGCCCATACACCATTTCGCTGGAGGCAAAAATACTGCATACAAACAAGGTTGTCAATGACATATACACTATATCCACCACATATAGTGTCCGCACACACTAAGACCAACCTAGGGTGAAGAAATAAAAACAATCCTCTCAAATTTCACAGACCTCCTAATTCTATAAACATCAATGCCTATTCTCAGCAATCTATAAAGCACTCACCAAAAGCAATACCAAATACCACACATAGGCCTCCACCCAGTGGAGCCCAAGAGCAAAGCCCATAACACAAGCTAGCACATTACCCATGACTCTTGTCATAGGGAGCTCCATTGAACAACATACAGATCCCCAACTAATCAGACTGAACACGAAGAAGATAATGATTAGTTATTTACCTGGAGCCCAAATCTGCCAAGTTACACATGCTCTCAAGTCACTACACCACAGGTACCAGTATGATTCTGTCATAGTCCATGTGGACATTAATGACCTGAGACGGATTTCCCTAGACTATATGAAGAGAGACATTTCTGATCTCTCTGAATAGGTGTCTCAGGCAGTTATGTGTCTTCATCAAGGAGGATGCCACAGTATGCACAAAAGATGATTGACTTGAATAATTGGCTTAGGTTTTGGTGTCTTTCCAGGGGTATTCAATATTTGTCAGCATGGGAGGGTGTGGTTAACAATCTGCATTGCTGTGTAAAGGATAGTCTGCACCTGTCTCCACCAGGTTTCAGAATATTGGCTAAAACTTTATCCACCCCCTTTACAGCCCTTTTTAGAGGGTAACTGTTATTTAATCGACCGTCCTAAACATCGAGTATTGGAAGATCGAACAGGAAAGTTTGAAAAATAGAAACGTAGAAGCCATGGAAATTCAAATTCTTTCCCAGGGAAAGAATTTGGTTGGCTGTTTCCGCAGCTTCAACATTTTCTGTACTGTGGTGCGAAAGTTACGGATCGGGTTAAGGTAAGTGTGATGGACGTTGGGGTGAGGGTGCTGGTAAGGTAAGTGTGCGATAGTGACGGACTTTAGGGTTGGGGTGCAGGTAAGGTAAGTGTGCGATAGTGACGGACTTTAGGGTTAGGGCGCGGGTAAGGTAAATGTGCGATAGTGACGGACTTTAGGGTTACGGCACGGGTAAGAAGTGTGTGAAAGTGACAGACTTTAGGGTTAGGGGGCGGGTAAGGTAAGTGTGCGATAGTGACAGACTTTAGGGTTGGGGTGCCGGTAAGGTAAGTGTGCGATAGTGACAGACCTTAGGGTTAGGGCTCGGGTTAAGGTTAGTGCATATATAGTTGTATATGTAAGGTGTAGTGTAGGTTTATTAGGTTTTTGGTGTGCTTGTGTTGTGTGTGTGTGTTTTTCGGAACAGCAAATTTTTTCCCTGGGAAACAATTTGCTGTTCTGAGGTTTCGTTCTTTGAACTTCCAAATTCGAACATATGGTGTTTGAAATTTTGGAAGTTCGATTATATGACATAGACCCTTTTAGATAATGCCAAATTGACAAACCTACTGACATAGCAAAAAAAAAACTCAAAGAAACCTAAAAGTGCTACTGTTCAATGCTAGGAGTCTCAACAAGAAACTCCACACCCTACAAACTCTCCTTACTCTGAATGACACATCTGTGTCATTACTGAGACATTGTTTAACTTCATAGAAAGTACTCAGGCAATGCAAGGCTTCAATGCATTCATACATTTAGACAAGCCACTGCAGAGACAGGGGCAAAAGGTAGACTCTCAATCTGTATTAGCAGCAAGCGTAACTCTACATTGGTTAAACCAGGACAATGCCTTACCTCAGGGACATAACCTCAGCAGGCATCTAGGGACATTGTCAGGAACCATGAAAACAGTGCTTCTAATTCTGGATAGTGTCAAGCAGACTTGGTCTAAACTAAGTTGGGGGAGTGGTTGAAGGAGAAAAGAATTGGGCAGTGAGGAACATGGGTAGGGTAAAGTTGGAAGATAATTTATCTGCAAGAATATTAGCAATTCCCTTGGGATTAGAGGACATTGTACCATTGGATATAAATTCAGAAAGAGCTGTGAATTACTTTTAAGCTTCCTTTACATCTGAAGAAGGTCTTATGGTTGTTTTTTGAATTAGCTGCAATCATAAGTTCATAGCTGCCCTTACATTCCTAATGGGAAATGTGAGTGACAGTTCTTTTTTTAAACAATTTTTATTAAATTTTAACATAATCATTCACAAAGGTTCGTAGGTTCATAGGTAAGTACTAGGCTATCTGCCCATGAGCATTTATAAGCCTAGCCACAGAGTGATGGCTTTCGCCTCCCCATTAGATTAGTAATCTGGGCCTCTGTCAATAGGGCTCCTGAAGTGATCCCAAGGTAGAACTTACGATTACCCATCCACTCATCAAGATTTCTCTTGAAGAGGATCAGAGAAGAGCTCTGTCAGATATGGGTTGGGATTCTATTCCAGAGTGAGGGGAGTCACTGGGACAGGAATCTATCCCTCCAGCATGTCCTGGATATTGTTGTACATAGGTTCAAGTCGCTAGAACGAGTGGTTCTGAGGGATCTCGTTTTTTTGTGGTGAAGCATGTCCATTAGTTCAGGATTTGACATGGCCCTATAGGTCAGGCATAGGTCACCTCTGAGCGGATGGTAAGCGACTGAGAAGAGCTGGAGCTTTTTTAGTCGTGCTTCATAGGGTAATTGTTTAAGGCCCTTAATCCTCTTAGTGAGGTACTTCTGTGGTCTTTCTAGTTGTTGCAGGTGTCTAGTGAGGTACATCCCAAATGGGGCATTGTACTCTATTATGGGCCTAATGACTGAGGAGTAATGGGGCACAATCACCTCCTTGGATCTGGATGAGAAACCCTTTGTGATCAGGTGTGCCACATAGAAGGATTTCCTGACCATTTTGGCCATGTGGTTATCAAAGGAGAGCATGCTATCTACTTGGGTACCCAGGTCCCTAATTACTTCTTCTGTACTTAGTGGATTCCCATCTATGTGGTAGTTTGTAGGTACTTTATTTTTCCCAAATGGGATTACTATGCATTTTTTGGGATTTAGCTTGAGGCCGTGACTTTGACACCAGGTGTTTGTCTCTGTGAGACCCTTTTGCAGGATGTCTGTGTCAGCTGGAGAGTCAATGATTGCACCCAATTTACAGTCATCTGTGAACTTGGTTAGCCACAATCCCTCCACCTTTGCCTGTACTTCGGAGAAATATATACCGAACAGGAGGGGTCCCAGGACTGAGACCTGTGTGACTCCGCTTGTGACTGGTTTAGAGTCAGACATGGCGCCTGCCACTCTTACTGTGTGGGTTCTGTCTGAGAGCCAATTGGCAACCCATCTCATGACATGGGGGTTGATATTTAAGCTGGTGAGTTTGTCTATGATTCCTGAGTGTGGGATGGTGTTGAATGCCTTAGCGAGGTCCAGATATGCTGTGTGGACCACCTTCCCTTCATCTATGGCCTTGGTGACTTTTTCGAAGAAGTCGACCAAGTTCAGGAGGCAAGATCTGCTTTTAACAAAGCCGAACTGGGTGGGGTCCAGTATCTGGAGGTTCCCAATGTCCCTGTTAATGAGCTCCATGATAAGGTACAATAAAGAAACTATGTATCAATACAAGAAAATAAACAAACAGAAAATTTACCACTGAAATACTTACATCGGTGTCTATTAAAAACAGTTTAACATAACACTATAAAACAACTAAGATTGGCTTTAAGTAGTATGTAAATTCTTGTTTAATAGACTTTTTAATTTGGACCACAGATTGTAGGAAAAAAAAAGTTCTGATGGTTCTTGATTTAATAGTCATCAATTCCAATTGACATAGTTCAGTAAGAACATTTTTGAATTCTGTGAACAAAGGGGAAGTTTCAGCTTTCCAATTTCTGGTTATAATCTTTCTAGCAACTGCTAGTATGGACCATAATAATGGATATTTAATTTTTTAATACATTTAGGAATTAGCATGTTAAACAATATCAGATATTTAGATAAGACAAACTTATAAGAAAAAAGGACTTCAAGAAAACTATTAAAATGTTCCCAGTATTGTTTCAGAGCTACATAGTCATAGAACATATGAGACCAATCTGCTTTGGTGTCTATTTTACATCTCCAACACAATATCCTTTT